>NC_138534.1:36114229-36297730 GCF_964234715.1 Podarcis melisellensis
AATATTTGAGGCCGGCCCTACCATTGGACAGAATGGTGCAGCTTGAAATGTTCTAATCTGAAATGCCACACCCTAGCAAGGTCAAACAAACTGCAGTCAGACTGATCAGCTCTTTCGGAGGGAGGGAGCGCATGGAGGGGTGAGATTTAAGCAACCCCCTGCTCCTTCTTCTGCCAAGCAGCTGATGGGCTTGATTTGCAGTTTATTGGACCTGGCCATCCAACTATTATTTAATTGAGTTGAAAGCACCAAGCATAGCAATTGCTTGTCCCTGTTAATTTACTTTACAATCCCAATTATAATTTTCATTGCCAGATAAATCAAAGATGGTTTATCCTGTATCTAAAATTATTTCAGTTCTTATAATGCTCTGTTTTGGAGGGTGGCAGTGGGCGTGTAATGAGTTGTTCTCCAGGAACGTGAACTTTACATGGTAGTGGAAAGGAGTGCAATTGCAAGCAGGCTAATCAGCATGGTGAAAGAGAGAATTTAGACACAAAGCAAACATTTATCTGATTTGAAGCCTTAATCCAAAGCTTAATAATTATCCTGTATGGTGCCTTGGTCTTCATACTTCTGCACTATAAACAAGATGCCTTTGTCCCCAATTCAAAGACTTCTTGGGTCTGCGGGGGGTGGGGCTGTTAGCTCCAGACTTAGTGGTGTTTAGAACAGATCCATTGACATTAATGGGACTTAAGTTGACTAGCTGAAGTTCTTTTGGCTACATCTGGATCCAACTCTTGGAGGAGAGGCACAAGAAGAGCAACTTTATTTGGACAAGATAAGCAAGAACACAGCATCTTAAAAAGTAGAGACATCACTTTGCCAACAAAGGTCCATATAGTCAAAGCTATGGTTTTCCCAGTAGTGATGTATGGAAGTGAGAGCTGGACCATAAAGAAGGCTGATCGCCGAAGAATTGATGCTTTTGAATTATGGTGCTGGAGGAGACTCTTGAGAATCCCATGCAAGAAGATCAAACCTCTCCATTCTGAAGGAAATCAGCCCTGAGTGCTCACTGGATGGACAGATCGTGAAGCTGAGGCTGCAATACTTTGGCCACCTCATAAGAACTGAAGACTCCCTGGAAAAGACCCTGATGTTGGGAAAGATGGAGGGCACAAGGAGAAGGGGATGACAGAGGACGAGATGGTTGGACGGTGTTCTCGAAGCTACCAGCATGAGTTTGACCAAACTGCGGGAGGCAGTGGAAGACAGGAGTGCCTGGAGTGCTCTGGTCCAGGGGGTCACGAAGAGTCGGACACGACTAAACGACTAAACAACAACAAACAAGAACAGGAGCTTTCCCCAGACCTTCTTGTCTCAGCTGCCTGACATACCCCCCAAGGTAGAGGGATATTTTGACCAGCTCAGAAGCTGGCATAAGAGGAAGAGTTGTAGCCCAGCAGCGGGACATCTGCTCTGCATGCAGAAGGTTCCAGGTTCATAACCATGTAGGAGCAAACCATGTAGGTTGGAAGCATCTCCATGAAGGGCTGGGAACTGAAATACTGGAGACTTTCTGTCAGTCTGTGTAAACAGTCCCAGTGGTCCGACTCAGCGCAAGTCAGCTTCCTATGTAAATATCTCCCAGGAACCCCTCCTTCATTTCCCCCTATTGAGATGAAAACTGTTTTTTAAAAGTGGAGAGAAAAACCTCCACCTCACTTCAACATGCTGTTAGTGAGAACCCGGCAAGGCATGAGATATGTGGTTAATCAGTTGTTGGGTTTCACATGCACCTAGCACTTTGTTCTGTCTGAACCCCAGAACAAGAATAGGGATAATACGCTGAACTACAGTGGTACCTAGGTTATATACGCTTCAGGTTACAGACTCTGCTAACCCAGAAATAGTACCTCAGGTTAAGAACTTTGCTTCAGGATAAGAACAGAAATCGTGCTCTGGCAGCGCGGTGGCAGCACGAGGCCCCATTAGCTAAAGTGGTGCTTCAGGTTAAGAACAGTTTCAAGTTAAGAACGGACCTCCAGAATGAATTAAGTACTTAACCCGAGGTACCACTGTACAACTCCCACCCAGTGATGTAGTGTGGGAGGGCCGGGAGGACTGTGGCCCAAGGCACAAATTTCTAAGGAGGCCCAACCAGGTGCCCCCACAACAGGTTCACTCATTGAGGCAAGAGGCATGGGGAGGCAAGCTGCAGCCAGTCTGGGCTTTGGGGCTGGGGCAGCAGCGTCTCCTCCTTCTCCTCATGTCCTGCGGAGGGATGCCCACATGCACCTCGCCCCTGGGCTGGCCACGAGGGAGGGAGGGGAAGGCCCCCTGAGGAGAGAAGAAGGAAGGAGAAGGTGCTAGAGCCATATGTGTTGCCCAAAGCACCTTGATGCAAGGAGAGGGGAACGGGGTGACTCAACGGTGCTCCTGGCTTTGTATTTATCTGTCTTATCCCTGCTCCCAGGTTGGGGCTAGTTTGCAAGTTGAGACTCCCTTGATTAGATGCTGGTCAGTGAAGACACTGACCACTTTGCGGTCCACCAAGGAGGACACAACCTTGGGCACCAGCAACCCATGCTATGCCCTTGCTCCCATCATCTCTCCTCACTAGCCACGCCAGCTGAGGCTAATGGGAATTAGAGTGAGTCCAGCAACTTGGGGAGGGGGAGGAGAGCACGGATTCTGCATCCCCATCCCTGCCACAGTCATTATCTTCACAGAGCAATTTGCCTACTCAAAGGTATATTATGAGTATATTCCGGCTGAAGTGAGCCCTGAATGAAATGAGCCCTTATCGCTGTGACCTGAATGACTTTCTCACAAAGCTTCACAAGGCATCTCCTAGTGCTGACCCTGTGACTCTCTGACTTCACTCTGCAGACACAAAACGCTTTGCATGTGCAGGATTGAGCAGCCCAGA
Source organism: Podarcis melisellensis (assembly GCF_964234715.1). Taxonomy (NCBI): domain Eukaryota; kingdom Metazoa; phylum Chordata; class Lepidosauria; order Squamata; family Lacertidae; genus Podarcis; species Podarcis melisellensis. The sequence continues at coordinate 36,117,108 of NC_138534.1, forward strand.
GGGGTAGAAATGCAGCCCGGCTTCATTCTCAACTACTGCAGGTGAGGCAACCCTGTCAGGTTGAGTTGGAACACGTAGCAAATACGCTTAAAACAAACTGGCGCCCCACACTCATGAATAAAATGTGCCTTATCCATGCAAATAGTCATTTCAGTATTTATTCACATGGCTGAGCCTAACATTGACATTCACAGCTGTTGAGAATTTTGGAATCTGAATTAACAGGAGCATGGATTGAATGTGAAATGGACTGATTCAGTGTCCAGTGATTCCTTTACTGCAGTGGGGACGAAACCTGCCCTCCAGGGCTGTCTTACCCATAGGCGCTAGGGGTGTGGGGCACCCAGGTGCCGGTGTGATGGCCTGGGATTCGGACTCGGAGGCTCAACCTGAGGAATCTCAGCCTGCACAGGAGTCCCCGCCTCCAGAACCAGTTGAGCCAGGGCTGGCGCTTGAGCCAGAAGGGTCCTCACCTGTGCTGGATCCTCAGGTGCAGGCACCAGCTGAGTCTGCTCTGGCTCCTGAGGTGATGGAGGACCCATTGCCTGCAGGTGCTCCACTCTCAGCCCCGTCAGCGGAAGCTGAGGTTGCCTCTGGGTCCAGTAACCCTCCAGCCTCTCTTGAGCTGCAGAGGCTCAGGGCAGAGAGGCGGAGGGAACTAAGTTCCTGCAAGAGGGGTGCTTGCCTCCAGGCCAGGAGAGGCGAGTCACCTGTGGACCGGGGCTGCCCTATGCCTCGGGGCAGCTAAAAGCCAGCCAGCCCCAGTCCCAGGTTGCGGGAGCAACATTGTTGGTAGCCTGTTCCTGTCTGCACCCTGTCCTGCTCTCCTGCCAGAGTTCCTGACCTCACCCGACTCCCTGCCTTGGACCAGCTTCAGCTTTGACTGTGCAGCCTCCATACTGCACCATCGACCTCGGACTGGACTTGGACTTCACCACATGGTTAAACCTCGGGACCAGCTCAGTCGGGCTCTCAGGGGCGCCAGGCTGAGAGTCCAGGGCCGAGATTTGTAGTCCAGGGATTGAAGCCAGACCAGCTGACAGCTGTGCGGCTTGCTCTCCTCCTTCCACCCACAGCAGTGTACAGCAGCATGGAAGAGAGTTGTGTGTCCCTCCCAAAAAAAGCTCAACAATTTTGGCTTGTCCCCACATATTCTAAAGACGGCCCTGCTACCCTCCCACCTGATTTGGATCCCTTGAGATAAGTCGGGGGGGTGTTCAGTCAGTCAACCAGTGCCTCAAAAACAAGTAGCTCTGACTGTGGGGCAAGGCTAGAGGCAGCCAGGGGTGGACTTGGGCAATATAGCGTCCTGTGCAAAGACAAAATTTGCCCCCCCCCCCAGCAATGGTGGTGCAGGCCCGTAAGGAGCAGATTTGCTACTTTAAGGCTAAGAAAGAGCAAGCTCGGCTGAGGAAGACAAGAGCCAAGCCATCTCTCTCCCCCCAAACCATCCTATCCTACCCTCTCCTTTTTCCCAGCCTGGATTTTCCTCCCAGGCAAACAAACAAACAAACAAAACCAAAAAACTGAGAGGTATCACGGGTGGCGCTGTGGGTTAAAGCACAGAGCCTAGGACTTGCCGATCAGAAGGTCGGCGGTTCGAATCCCCGCGACAGGGTGAGCTCCCGTTGCTCGGTCCCTGCTCCTGCCAACCTAGCAGTTCGAAAGCACGTCCAAGTGCAAGTAGATAAATAGGTACCGCTCTGGCGGGAAGGTAAACGGTGTTTCCATGCGCTGCTCTGGTTCGCCAGAAGCGGCTTAGTCATGCTGGCCACATGACCCGGAAGCTGTATGCCGGCTCTCTTGGCCAGTAAAGCGAGATGAGCACCGCTACCCCAGAGTCGGCCACGACAGGACCTAATGGTCAGGGGTCCCTTTACCTTTACCCTTATCTCTCAGGATTCCCTGCCCACTACCCTAGCAGATGGGGGCTGGAAGCCCTGATGCCTCTCAAGGTGAGGCTGGACCCTCTCCAATCATCCCGGAAGTCCCTCATTCCTTGCAATCTGCTATTCAAAGGTTCCAAAGAAAGGGGACATTCTGAGGGAGGGTTTGGTCGGTGCGCTGTGCAGGAGAGCCCAGGGGCAAGCAGGAGGGCTGGCTGCTCACTGCTCACTGCTCCCCTCTCCTCCCCTCAGCTGTGCTCCCTTTGGCTTGACACTCACTGTGACTGTGTGGCTGCACTGGTCACAGTGTCCTGGCTCTGCTGCTGAGGTGGCACTTGTACACAACCAGGTGGTACCCAGTGCTGTCTTGGTTCTACTGAACTGATGGCAGTGACAGCAAACCAGCAACACCCTCTGTTAGCAGAATCCACATTAGGAATATAGGAAACTGCCTTAGGACTATTTGTCCTTGCCTGTTCTGACCAGGGTCTCAGACAGGGGGCCTTTCACAATGCCTTCTTCTTGGCCTTTGTAACCAGAGAAGCCTGAGGTTAAACCCCGGGAGTTTTTGCGTGCAAGGCATGTACCCTGCTGCTGGTCTATTGCTACCAAGCCAGGGCCCCTGATTCAATACCCCAGCACCTTGCAGGTCCCTCACTCCCAAGATATTAATAACGAGGGTTTTTAGCTAGTACAAAACCATGCTGCGCTCTGCACAGATAACTGTGCCACAGATGCAGCAAAATAGGTGGAAAGTTACAGAGGGCTATTTGCACATCGTAATGTGTTGTGGCATCCTCTCCCCACACCCCATTAGCTGTGGCATTGTTCTGTGCTGGTAATAAATCCCCTAGTAATTGGTGTCATATTTTTTCGTACGGGTATTTCTTCTTACGTTCATTAAATATGGATGTGCTGCATCTGAGCCAGCCCAGTTTCATTTGTGTCAACAGCACAAACTCCATCCAGTCTTTAAAAACCAATCAGGATCTTTTGGAACATGACAGCATCCTGGGCCTGATGGTGGACAACTGGGCGGCTCAATAGTTGTTCCTTTCAAATCACAGGTAGCTCACTGGATAAAATGTCAGACAAAGTTGCAAATTCATTGCCACTGCCCCAATCTTTTGCTTCGCAAATATTAAATGCCAATATTGATTTTGCATATGTGCAAAAGCCCACAAGGAATCATAGAATTATAGATTTGGATCTTGTAGATCACCTTGTTCAATCCCCTACTCGTTGGTGAGGCATTTTTTGCTAGCTAAGTATTGTCTTGCTGGTCAAATCAATTTCCATCTAGTTCATTTTCTGTTCTCTGCTCAGTAGATACCTCTGATGAGCAAAATAGTGGTGATTATTACTCTACTTCTTCTCCATGGTTCTCCCTCTCCACATTTTATCCTTACAACAACCCTGTGAGGTAGGGCTTTTTTTAAAGGGGGGGTATCTTAAAAAGTAGAGACATCACCTTGCCAACAAAGGTCCGTATAGTCAAAGCTCTGGTTTTCCCAGTAGTGATGTATGGAAGTGAGAGCTGGACCATAAAGAAGGCTGATCGCCAAAGAATTGATGCTTTTGAATTATGGTGCTGGAGGAGACTCTTGAGAGTCCCATGGACTGCAAGAAGATCAAACCTCTCCATTCTGAAGGAAATCAGCCCTGAGTGCTCACTGGAAGGACAGATCGTGAAGTTGAGATGCCAATACTTTGGCCACCTCATGAGAAGAGAAGACTCCCTGGAAAAGACCCTGATGTTGTGAAAGATGGAGGGCACAAGGAGAAGGGGACGACAGAGGACGAGATGGTTGGACAGTGTTCTCAAAGCTACCAGCATGATTTTGACCAAACTGCGGGAGGCAGTGGAAGACAGGAGTGCCTGGCGTGCTCGGGTCCATGGGGTCACGAAGAGTCGGACACGACTAAATGACTAAACAACAACAACAAGTATTGTCTAGTGATTGCATGAAGAGTCACTATTACTGTTTTTTTGTTTTGTTTTTTAAAATAGATTTGGACCCCCCATCCCAAACTCTAGAAATTAGTAAACAGTAGAATTTTGATTATTTGGAATATTGAAGGGAAGATTGCAGGCCAGTGGGAAAGTACAGGCTAAACTTTCTTTCCAAGCCAGGGCCCCACCTGGGATAGCGGCATTTACTTGACAAAAGGTGTTGAGAGGAATTCTTGGGCCAGGGCAGACAGAGGTTGCCATGGTGATGGGGTGTGTCAGGTGTTGGGAATAGAGAGTCTTTAGAGCAAGGTATGCTGGGAAGAAAAGAGAAACAGGGAGGGATCCATCTTGGGCAGACTGGCTGCAGTCTAGCTGGAAGAGAGGCCTTTGACTCCAGGGCTGCACTGCTATGGGGAAAAAGCCCCTCTTGAAAGGACCGTGCTGTAAGATCTAGACTCCCTCCATGCAGACTGAAGGTGTAAATAGGTGAATAAACCACCTTTCTCAAAGCTACAACAGTCTCCACCACATCTTCAAAGGAGCCCAAACCCTGGGTGAGTGCATGGAACCCCCTGGAATCTTCCTATCAATCGGCAGAGAGTGCCCAACTTCTGTAACACCGTCCCCAAATGTACGTGACGGCAGGCTGCTTTCATTTTGGGCCACAGAATTCTAATGGCACTGCCTCCCCTCACCCCACTCTCTGTGCCAGCAAGCACTGAAGGCTTCTGTCTGTGGTCATTTTTCACACAGAGAAGCACAATACACTGAATTCAGGGAGTCTGCTCCCGGCGGGTCTATCCCATTCCGTTCCTCTCTCAAAATATAACCTGTGTTTGCTAACAGTTTAGCCAGTCAGTCCGTTTCTTAAACAAGGAGCAGAATGGAAACCATTGTGACGAAGGCTAGCAGGCACACAAAGGAGTTCTGCTCAAATGTCTTGGGCTTGTCAGAAATCCACTGGAAGCGTTGCCGTTTTTTTGTTCCTTTGCTTCTGGGGAAGTAGTTGGGGGGGACGGACACACCAGCAGCTCACTATCGTGAATTGAGAAAATATACTTGATACCATATTGTATTAAGAAACCAAATCACCTTCTGCTGAAATGAAACTTAAGTGCTCAGAAACGTCAACCAGCTCAAAGAGCTGCAGCCAGATTGTTGGCTGGAGCTGGTTATAGGGCGAATGTGTCTCTTTTGCTACAACAGCTCCACTGGCTACCAACCTCTTTTGTGGGATGGGCTTTAATAGGTAGTGGAGGATATATTAATTGCAATTTATCTCTCCAGGCACCCAAATGGGTGGGCTGAACATACCAAGAGATCAGCTTACTGCTTCGTTTAAAATGCGGGTCTGAGCTTAGATTCACAGCCTAACTCCTGTGCTTCCAATCAGACAACAGACTGAGAAGTAAGTTTAAAATATAATTTACTTACTAATCTTGCATCAGTTCTCAGCAGCAACAGTAGTAAAATTTCAAAGGATGGCTATGTTTCATGCATACATACCGGTACATACATAATTTTATTTTTATTGTGTCTTTCCATGATTAAAGCCATGCTTATAACATGCAAAAAAAATTGCATAATTGCAAACATAACCAAGGTAGTCATCAGCAATAAAGAAAACATCAGAAAGTAAACAACCAAGTGAAACAATTTCCACAAAAATCATAATAAGATCTAAAATAAAGATACAAAAAATAATATTAAAAAGCAACAAACCTCCCAACTCAAGAGTTTGGTTCACATGTTGTTCCAAAAAGTGTGAATCTGCAAACTGAGTTGAATATTTCCTCCATGCCTAGCTGGACTGCCCTTCAAATAGAGGACACTGTAAAGTAGGACGCATGGCCACCCTGCTCTCAAGCACTCTGTTTCCCTCCTAATAGCAACATTAAAAGAAGCAGCAGCAAAGTCAAGATAAGGACAACAGCAGCATTAAGAGCAGAGTGACTGCAAGACTTAGGAGGATTCACTATAGTACAATACAGTGATGAGGTCACGCCAGGGGACTCACACATTCATTTGAACTTTGTGTACAGGAAGAGAAGCACACTTAGCTCCAGACTTGCTCTGCAGGTTCCCTGAGGCTTTAGGGCCCATTTCCCAGTGCAGGCGCTCACGCTGGATGGTCTGCATTTGTTCTGACTCGAGCTGCAACACAACTGATCTCAGCAAAGCTTTGCTGAATCAGGCCTGTGGATGCGAGTCTGGGAAGCCAGCTGGGAGATCTTGGCTGGAAGACCATCTGTGACAGCAGAAAGCAGTGCAGGGAGATGTGCAAGATAATATATTTGCATCTGGAGGGAAGCTAAGTGGCAGGCCCAGTCATCATGGCTCAGGACTGAGATGAAAAAAGATAAGAGCAGGAATGAATGATGGTGGCAAGCCGTCATGAACCTGCAGGGCAAGATGATTAAAGCAAATTGGGCAATGGCAATGCAGATAAATGAGGACTCCATAAAAGGTTAGAGAATGCTTCTCCTTAGGGGTTCGTCTCCTCTGACTCAGATGAAATGGGAAAATCAAGGAGCATGAATTGCTAGGTGGGAAACAAGGGTACTTCCAGAAGGGTTGACTTCAGCAATTCAGTAAATGAATGGGGCTGGGGAGGAGAGGGAGAACTGAATATTTTTATTTGGTATGATAAATAGTTAAGTGCATGGCATGTTTCGTCATTTGCCCATTGAGCTGCACAGACAAAGATGAATTGGATTGGATGACCTCATATACTGGAGCAAGAGAGACAGAATAGAAATCAGTAATTCCATGTGTAACATCATGCACTTAGGGATTAAACAAGTAGTAATTTTACCGTATTTTTCCCTCCATAAGTTGCACTTTTTTCCTCCTAAAAAGTAAGGGGGGATGTGTGTGCGTCTTATGGAGCGAATGGCACTGTGCAGCTCTCCCTCTCTGCACAGCACCTCTTCAGCGAAGCGGGAAGAGAAACAGAAGGGGCTCCGTTTCTCCTCCCACTTTGCTGGAGAGCCGCTGCGCAGAGAGGGCCACCTTAACCTCACTGGGTTGTTGTGTGATAGCCCTTGTTTAGCCCCCTGAGCAACTTAACAAACAGACAGGAGAACATTATTCTTGTTTTCCCTCTTCAGTCAGTCTTGGATTCCATCACTGCCTAAACCATGTGCCTCTGTCTCTTCAAACGGCCAGATGATCCCTTTATTTTTTCTGGGGCTTTCTGTGAGAGAATGAAATCCAAGCACTAATGCCTGTTAAAATGCTTCTCCTGTTCACTTGCAAAATGAAGCTTTTGAAAAGAGGCTCTACAGAAATAAAAGATTCAGAATATTATTATTTTTCTTGTTTTGCTCCTCTAAAAACTAGGTGCATCTTATGGTCAGGTTCGTCTTATAGAGCGAAAAATACGGTATTCGGAGATCTGTCAGTAGGTAACCCACTGAAAAGGACACGGATCACAGATTTTTGTTGATCACAAGGTGACTAAGGATGGACACTGCAAAGAATAAAAATGTCATTTATGAGTTATTAGGCAAGGAGCCTGAAAACACTGAGTATCCACATGTAGAGCTTTATATGCAAAGGCTCTGTCACTACAGACATTCACACACTTGGTGTAGAGGCCAGGGAATAAGGCTACTTGATACACTGCTGTTTCAAGCTTCTGTTTTCAACTTGGGGGCTGGATTGCCTTCCAAAGGGAGGAGTAGGAAACATGTCAATGGTGGGTGGAGCCAGAGGCAAATGTGGACAGAGGGTGGGGTGTCTACAGTTGGATACATTGAAGCTGTGCAAAGTCTGATGTTTCTACACAAACATCTCTTCCAGGCAGGAGGAATAACTTGAGGATGCCATGGAGATGGTGAGGGATGTACTGCCAGATGGAGATGGAGTTGGTAAGGGATAGAGTTGGTGAGGGATGAGTTGCCAGGGCTGGCGAGGGATGTATCCTGGTGAAGATGGTGTAGCATGGGGACTGTCTCAAGGGCCAGATAGAGACATGCAGATCCATATTTGGCTCTCAGATCTGAAGTTCCTCACTTTGGTGTAGAGCACACCCATCACACAATGATCCTGCCTGGAGAGGGCTCTGAAGTCCCTGACAAGTAACTTGCATGGAAAGTGAGCTGTGCAAATGCTTTGTTGTTGTTGTTGTTTAGTCGTTTAGTCATGTCTGACTCTTCGTGACCCCATGGACCAGAGCACGCCAGGCACTCCTGTCTTCCACTGCCTCCCACAGTTTGGTCAAACTCATGCTGGTAGCTTCGAGAACACTGTCCAACCATCTCGTCCTCTGTCGTCTCCTTCTCCTTGTGCCCTCCATCTTTCCTAACATCAGGGTCTTTTCCAGGGAGTCTTCTCTTCTCATGAGGTGGCCAAAGTATTGGAGCCTCAGCTTCAGGATCTGTCCTTCCAGTGAGCACTCAGGGCTGATTTCCTTCAGAATGGAGAGGTTTGATCTTCTTGCAGTCCATGGGACTCTCAAGAGTCTCCTCCAGCACCACAATTCAAAAGCATCCATTCTTCAGCGATCAGCCTTCTTTATGGTCCAGCTCTCACTTCCATACATCACTAGTGGGGAAACCATAGCTTTAACTCTACGGAAAAAGTGGTACGGAGCAAATGCTAGCTACACTTTATTCAGGTGCAGCTCAGACTTGCCACAGCTCTCCCAAGGTCTGAATTGGATAACGTGTAGCTCGAATAAAAAGAATCAACGGTGTTACTCATTACAAGGAGGAAGCACAATGAATGGAAAGCAGATGTGATAGTAAAAGAAGTGCAAGTTAGAAGTGGGTCAGGTTGAAGGGCCAGTTCATGAAAGACCAGACAGCTCAGGTGAGATCTTCACAAGCAGAAGGCATTTAGGCCAGCAGTGGACTCAGCCTCACCACCCTCAGTCTGCCCCATCTGCCCATTCCACTTCCTTAGGACCACTCCAATGGTAGGGATGGAGCAGGAAGTCAATTCAGTTCGTTCACATTTATAGCCAAATCTATCAAATTCACAGTTCACACAACAATCATTCGAAATTCACGCTTGCCCGAATGTTGTGACGCAGTTCTCCAACCAACCAATGTTTTCAAAAATGCATCGATCAGATGAAAGCATTGTATAAAATGAAGATACTGGCAAAAATGCATTATTTTATGGGAACTTGCTTTGCAAAAATGTGCACATTCGTCAAACCTGCATAGAAAAATGTGTCAATTAGGAGAAATGCACACTAAAGTGCTGGTGAATTTTCACGAGGCTTTAGAGGCGGGGGGGGGGTCCACAAATTGCTGCAACATGTGGAGAACTGAATTTAAGGTTGAGGAAATGGTAAACTAAGAGAACCCAACCCAACAAAACCTTCTATCTCTACCACAGGGGAGACCTGCTTGTCAGATTCCTCCATGTCAAAGTTGCCCCTTGCAGAAATCAGCAGTGAGGGGAGATGGACAAAACAAGAATCAGTTGCCTCTTTGTCTCTAGCTCCACCTACTGTTGGTCCCTCTGCCTTCTGACCTGCCTAATGGGCACCAGCCACCACTGCATTCACTAGAGCATTATTTAATATAATGATCTGGGTTATATTAGGAAAACCTTCATCCAATTAGACAGCAATGAAGTCAGGAGTGCATTGAAAGGGCAACAAGGAGACCATTAATGTTGGGATTCCAACATTTAATTAACAATAAACTGTGATTTCTATAAAAGTAGGTTGCACCCTACTAATAGTTTTCAAATTCTGTATTGCCAATAGAGGAACGACGACACCTTTTCAGTTCTTGAGAGATCTCTGTCCTTTGTACGTCAAGTTTAATGGGAAAGGTTGGAAGGGTTAAGGGACGGAAAGTTTGCAAATGACAGCAAAGAAAGAAAAAATCTGGATTGAGGGCGAGCAAATTCAGGGAAAGCGAATGAATTTCTCTTATATTTGTCAAAGGATGTCATGGTTCACCCTCTAAATTACAGAAACCCCCTTCTCTATCAGTTGTGTTTCAATAAAAAAAAGTCTTGTGAGACAGTCAGCTACTTGGTTGTTAGGGTTAGGGTTAGGGTTAGGGTTAGGGTCTCTCTCTCTCTCTCTCTCTCTCTCTCTCTCTCTCTCTCTCACACACACACACACACACACACTGTTTAGAACACTAATAATGTGAAAAGGCAAAGTGTGGGAAGAAACCAGAAAACCTGGATTATTGTTATTTTCTGAGGCCAAAAGGAACACACACAAAAAAGATGGCAGTTACATCACTGAGGAGATTTCTTAGTGGGTCTTTGGCCTCCTCTTTTCCAGCCTCTGGTTCAGTAGCAGCCTGATCAACAATACCAGGCTCATAGCAAGGAACCTGGTCTGACTCCTTAAATGGTAGCCCTGTAGCCTCCGTGTCTTGGTCTCTGCCAGACTTTGGGGTCATGACAGATAGCAACCGATAGAAGCTGCCATAGGAGGCTTAGAGAACACACCACTCAGGAAGCTAAAGAACATGGCTGATCTTCACTTCTCCCTATTTCCACATTCATTTTTTTTCTTTTTAAAGTCCCCATGGAAATTTTTCAGCATTTTAGTGTGAATTTCCCCCCAGTATACACACTTGGGGGGTTTCAAAGCAATTTCCCCATGTATGATGCATTTTTCTACATTATTAATTTTTTGCTAATATATATATTGTTATGCTCACTGCAAAAATGTAAAGAAAAGGTAAAGGACCCCTTGATGGTTAAGTCCAGTCAAAGGTGACTATGGGGTGCGGCGCTCATCTCGCTTCAGGCCAAGGGAGCTGGCATTTGTCCACAGACAGCTTTCTGGATCAAGTGGCCAGCATGACTAAACTGCTTTTGGTGCAACGGAACACCATGCTGGAAGCCAGAGCACATAGAAACGCCATTTACCTTCCCACCAAAGCAGTACCCATTTATCTACTTGCACTGGTGTGCTTTCAAACTGCTAGGCTGGCAGGAGCTGGGGCAGAGCAATGGGAGATCACCCTGTCATGTGGATTTGAACCACTGACCTTCTGATCAGCAAGCCCAAGAGGCTCAGTGGTTCAGACCACGGCGCCACCCATGTCCCTTGTCACTGTACCACCTTTCACCTGGCTGAAGAACTCCATTGCAATATTCAGAGATGTACAGATCTCTAAAGATGGCTCTGTTTGAATTTACAGTATATATTGTTTCAGGAAGCATGAACTAGGTAAGCTTGCCTTTCAATGTGAACTGAATTTCATTTCCCTCCTATCCCTTGCAGCAAGTGATGGATCCTTCGTTTTATAACATTTTCCAGTGAGGGTGGCCACACTGAGGAACAAAACTGCAGTCCCACCCACAATCACCATTTCCTAAGAGTTTCTCTGAGCCCAGGTGTGTAACTTTAGTGTTAGCTTGGGACAGAGCCCGCTCCTTTGTGATTATGCTTTATAAAGCACTTCAATAATAATTATTCCATTTCAGCAAAGGGTGTGGTAAGTAGCAAAGGGGAGGGGGGGCATAACCAAAGCTGAAAGGTAGCACACTTTTCAAATTCACGCCTACATTTTAGTGTTAGCTGAAAAGCTATTTTTGACTTGCTGTGTACATTTGCTGCAAAACCCAGTGCGTGCAATTTCTCCCAAATAATTCCTTCCTTAACTCCTCCACACAGTTCCATGAGGCTCTAGGGGGTGGACTAACTCATAACTATTGATGGATGCCCCCAGATTTGTAATTAAGCTCAACTAATTGGTAATTTTTTACTACACTACACTACAGAAAATGGACGCGGGTGGTGCTGCGGGTTAAACCACAGAGCCTAGGACTTGCCGATCAGAAGGTCGGCGGTTCGAATACCCACGACGGGGTGAGCTCCCATTGCTCGGTCTCTGCTCCTGCCAACCTAGCAGTTCGAAAGCACGTCAAAGTGCAAGTAGATAAATAGGTACCACTCTGGCGGGAAGGTAAACGGCATTTCCGTGCGCTGCTCTGGTTCGCCAGAAGTGGCTTAGTCATGCTGGCCACATGACCCAGAAGCTGTACGCTGGCTCCCTCGGCCAGTAATGCGGGATGAGCGCCGCAACCCCAGAGTCAGTCACGCCTGGACCTAATGGTCAGGGTCCCTTTACCTTTACCTTTATATAAATGAAAGAATAACTGGTGTGCTGTTTCCCTTTCCTCTCCAATCCATGTCAAATTCTACAGCCACCTGCATTTGCTCCTGTGAGCTGATCACATTGATGATTTCTCAAAACTGGGATTAACAGAGCCATTTTACAGCATCTGGGAAATATCGGCTAGGACCCCATTTTGCAATTTTTTTTTTGTTCTGTCACCACTTGGGTGAGAAGTGTCTTTTGATAATGAACCTATTGCAGGGTTACACTTTCCCAGCCCTACAGATTCCTCATTACACACCATATTTTCACCTTCATTTTAATACCAGCACAGTCTTGAAGAGAAGCAGCCAAGGCACACTTTGCCATTTGAGCAGATGCTTCATCACTTACGGCTCACAACATTTCAAACAAGGAACATGTGTTTTATGGTGCCATTTAGACGCACTGTATCCTTAAACATAATCGGAGTGATTAACTGTTGTTTCTAGTGCGAGCCTTATTCTTAAATTCTTTTTAACTCTGGCATTAGAATAAATATGCAATGTTATACAATAAACTGAGGCATAATGAATGCAGCAAAGAGCTCCTCTAATTGGATTTTATGTTGCCTATAAAGAAACATTGGGTCATCATGAATTCTTTAAAACAATCATGAAAATAGATCCTCTGAGCATAAAAAGAACACATTTATGGTTGTGCACCAATTACTCTGTACAGAACCTGCAGGGTGTTGGCACATATGGAGCAAGAAAAAACCTCCATGTATTGGCAGAAGATACCATTCTCTCTGGGTCAGACCATGCATCAGCCATTGAGGGCATCACAATTATATCACAAGTAATCATGGTGACTTAGAATCATAGAATCATAGAGTTGGAAGAGACCACAAGGGCCATCGAGTCCAACCCCCTGCCAAGCAGGAAACACCACCAGAGCACTCCTGACATATGGTTGTCAAGCCTCTGCTTAAAGACCTCCAAAGAAGGAGACTCCACCACACTCCTTGGCAGCAAATTCCACTGTCGAACAGCTCTTACTGTCAGGAAGTTCTTCCTAATGTTTAGGTGGAATCTTCTTTCTTGTAGTTTGGATCCATTGCTCTGTGTCCACTTCTCTGGAGCAGCAGAAAACAACCTTTCTCCCTCCTCTATGTGACATCCTTTTATATATTTGAACATGGCTATCATATCACCCCTCCCAGTTTGGTGTCATCTGCAAATTTGATCAGGATGCCCTTGAGTCCATCATCCAAGTCGTTGATAAAGATGCTGAATAAGACCGGGCCTGTGGCACCCCATAGTCACTCTTCTCCATTTACATGTGTGCAAATGGGCCACCAGAGATCTAACACCTTGGACAGAGGTTGTACTTCACCTGAGACTGGTCTTCCCCAGGCTGGTGTCCTTCAGGTGTTATTAGACTACATCTCTCAACATCCCCAGTTATTGACCAGACTGGCTGTGGCTGCTGTAAGATCTATTTCTCTCGGGTACACACTGAGTCCAGACAGTTGTTAACATTAAAACCAATAATCAAGTTTATTTTATAAGCATGAACAAGTTTATGGTTTCAGATAATTTTTTTCTTGTCAGTTTCTTATCTATAGTTTCTATACCGGCCTGTACCTTCCTAATAACTTCTAGCTGATTATCCCAACTGTTATCTGACTCCTAACAGTTTCTCTCACTCTCTCACATCAAAACTAGACCAACCCACAGACTTATCCTCCCTCTTCCTTCTCCAACTCCCAACTGACTTCCCAACAACTCCAACTCTAATTCTAACTCCTCCCCTCGGGTTCCCACTGGCCAATCACTTCACACTCATTTAACCCTTTCCTTATGACCCACCTAGGAGGGCAGACGCCACAGTGCCACTTTGAGCTCCTTGGAGGAAAAGTGGGATAGACACATTGTTTATGAGGTGTCTAACATGTTCTATGCTATTTATATCTAGTGCTGTTATAATTGTCAATATAGGGCCCAGCCTATGTGGGAAGTAACATAAGCAATCAAGTACAATACTTCCTGTTTGCCTAGAGTGGAGACAGACAGGGGGATGTTGATCCAGCCTGTCTTCCTGTTACACCTGGTCAGGAGCATCCTCCCCTTGCATGTGACCAGGTAGGTGGGCGTGGCCCTTGCAGATCTAAGAAAAGGTTCAGTCATGCGGCCACCTTCCTCTTTTGATGTCTTTTCTTCTCTTGGACTGCACTGCTGGCTCTCTGCCAGCAGCACACGGGCCCATCCTTACAAGGGTGTAAGCCACACTGTATCTGTAACTACAAGCTAAAGCCTGCCTTCAGGGATCCAGCTGTGAACTGAATGTGAGTAAACTTTTTACTTTTAAAATAAGCTTCTTGCATCTTTCTTCTTTTTAGGAGGGATAAAAGGGCTCTTACCAGGAATATAATCCAATCTGAAAAAAGCCAGATTGGATTGCTTAAGTAAAGAGATTAAAACGAATCTACCAACTAGCTTCCTGCTATATATTGGGGAATGAACTCTGTTGTATGACTCACTAGCGTAGGTTAGGAAGGGTGATATTTAATCAATATATCCTCTCCTGGTATCTACAAAATTCCCACAGTCTAGGTTGCAGCTCAGTAAGTACTTCTGTGGTTCCACTTGGCACTACTACCTCCACCAGCAATGTTACCACAGAATTTCTCAGGAAGTGAAATGTGTGGCAAAGTGAAATGAGAGCAACCAAAGCTGGCCCTCCCAATGAGGCAGTTGTCTCCAGAAGGGGTAGTGAGGTGTTGGAGGGCAGCCTGCCCTGTTGCCCCCTAGCTAGCCTGCTGACCCATCCTCAGGGGTGCCAACTTGAATAAAATATTGGGGGGGGGGGGTTGCCAGGTAAGTGCCTCCTTGGAGAACCAGTCATATGACATGGTGCACACACACCATTTGAAGGGCAATGCCCATCGACTGGGGGGCTGCTCAGCCCCTTTAACTACCATATTTTTTTGTTCTATAAGACTCACGTTTTCCCTCCTAAAAAGTAAGGGGAAATGTGTGTGTGTGTTATGGAGCGAATGCAGGCTGCGCAGCTATCCCAGAAGCCAGAACACTGCGCAGATATCTGCTTTCACTGCGCAGCGATCCCTCTTGCTGTTCTGGCTTCTGAGATTCAGAATATTTTTTTTCTTGTTTTCCTCCTCCAAAAACTAGGTGCGTCTTGTGGTCTGGTGCGTCTTATAGAGCGAAAAATATGGCGTTTTATTGGGGGGAGCCGAAGGGACCTTGGCCCCTAGGAGTTGGCTCCTATGCCCATCATCCATGTCAAAATAAGATTCCACTGCCCGTCCAGTCAGTACATGAAATGGGGCCGCCATCTTGTCCTTCGTCACGGGCAGCAAACTGTCTTGGGCCAGCCCTGAAAACAACTTTTGTAAGAGTAGAAAATTTCTCAGATCTCTGCCGTGACTGCTGAAAGTTTGAAAACGAAGCCCAAGCTGGGGTTTTCAGCCATCTCTTCCACCTCACACCTAAGTCCGGCATGTGCTTCTGTGGCCGGCCATCTTACCTGGTTAGCCCTTAATAAACTATTCATAAGCTGCACAGCATCTATTTTTTCATGCAAACTCCAGTTCCCCACGCAGGAGCTGCAGGTAACTTGCTGTCCAGTAGCGTAATGAGTCAGCTCAACAAATGAATAAACACAAGAGAGGAAATGAGATCCACATTCCAAACCAATAGAGCAGATATAAAAACAAAAGCCGAGGCTGTAATAGTCATCTGGGAAGTGAACGGGAAGAGTGATAAACAGGGGAGAGGAAGGCTAAGTTTAAATTATTCATTTGCTGTGGGTCTTAACAGCCCCCATTGGAGCAGGACTTCGATTCCTCTTGAAGATTTCAAGGGGCAACTGTGCCAAATGGGAAGGCTCAGAGATCTCATTCCCCTTGTCTTTTCTTTTTTAAATCTGAAGGGTGAAAGCCGAGCCGTTACAACTGAGTTAAGGTCCCATTAGCATTTTGAAAACAGCAGCTAGTTAGTTGTGTTTATTAAATTTTATTTATCGCTTCTCGCCGCTGAAAGGAGCCCCAAAGCGATTTACAGGAGAAGCGAAATATAAAATGACAATGTAAAAGCGGTGGTTCTTAAACCTTTTTCTCTGTGCCAGTTACAGGTAGGTAGCCATGTTGGTCTGCCATAGTCAAAACAAAATAATAAAAAAATCCTTCCAGTAGCACATTAGAGACCAACTAAGTTTGTTATTGGTATGAGCTTTCGTGTGCATGCACACTTCTTCAGATACTTCTTCAGATACACTTCTTTTTCAGTGTATCTGAAGAAGTGTGCATGCACACAAAAGCTCATACCAGTAATAAACTTAGTTGGTCTGTAATCTGCTACTGGAAGGAATTTTTTTATTCTCTGTGCCAGACTTTCAGAATAAAAATTTTCTTGCACCACACCAAATTTTTAATTGGTAAGAAATACATTGGAAAACAAAAAGCACTCCTAGCAGTGCTTGAGTTATAACATAGAAGACACCTACTTTATAATATGACCACGGGGCACCCCAAAAGTCTAAAACAAAGCAGCTATGTAAGAACATGAATCATCCCCCAAATATAATTCTGAACGAGTCTTCTCCAACGCTCTGTTCAAATGGCAATTCCAGGTCAGAACTAGGGTTGTCTTCAGTATCACTCAGTGTTCTAGCTCCCATTTTGAAAATATATCTATCGATATCCACAAAAAAGAAAATATTTTGATACTACACTGAAGTGTTTAAATGTTTCTTTAACTGTCCTTGAATCTGCCTGCCACACTTGCCGTGCCCTCCTGCCACACCAGTGTGGCACACCACACCCTTTGAAAACCACTGCCGTTACTTATCAGTGAAAACATGGAATAGCCAGCTCCATTTGACACAGCAGAATCAGCCACTAAAAAGCTGGACCGCTAATACTGTCCAGATGCCTAGCAAAATAATTTTTTTAAATTGCCAGGGGCTGAAATGATGGGAGAAGACTTGCTTACATGTTACACCGAACACAGGTGCAACTCAGCTGTTTTGTACAGAAGTATACAAACTTGTTGAATGTCACATGGATAACTGTATATCTGTCCTTCTCAACTGCTTATGTACCCAGATAACCAGATTGTGTACTCATTGATGTTAATATGTGAACACCTCTAGGGACAGCGCCGTGTGACAATTATCACTGGCTACAGACTCAGCTTCCTGCAAAGTGACACCCTCTTGATTTTTCTCTGCATGGTATGTGAAATGGCTCTCACTCATCCCTCACAATAGCACTACTGTATAAGGTAGGCCATCATTATTATCCCGATTTTTGCAGATGGTGACAGCAGTGCTGGTGGTGGGCAGCCGAGAGAGAATCGTAGCCACCTAGTGACGTTGTGGCTGAGAATCACACCATTGTTGTTGTTTAGTCATTTAGTCATGTCCGACTCTTCGTGACCCCCTGGACCAGAGCACGCCAGGCACTTCTGTCTTCCACTGCCTCCTCCAGTTTGGTCAAACTCATGTTAGTAGCTTCGAGAACACCGTCCAACCATCTCGTCCTCTGTCGTCCCCTTCTCCTTGTGCCCTCCATCTTTCTCAACATCAGGGTCTTTTCCAGGGAGTCTTCTCTTCTCATGAGGTGGCCAAAGTACTGGAGCCTCAGCTTCACGATCTGTCCTTCCAGTGAGCACTCAGGGCTGATTTCCTTCAGAATGGATAGGTTTGATCTTCTTGCAGCCCATGGGACTCTCAAGAGTCTCCTCCAGCACCAGAATTCAAAAGCATCAATTCTTCAGCGATCAGCCTTCTTTATGGTCCAGCTCTCACTTCCATACATCACTACTGGGAAAACCATAGCTTTAACTATACGGACCTTTGTTGGCAAGGTGATGTCTCTGCTTTTTAAGATGCTGTCTAGGTTTGTCATTGCTAATCACTCCATTGGTGGACCTCAAACCAGAAACTTCTGCACACACTTATACTCTACTCCATATGTATCTATAAATAAATAAATAAATAAATGCCACCTATTTTAAAACCTCTTCTTCCCAGACACAAGTCTTTGTTTGCATTCAGCTGATCCTGTAAGATGTGATGGTGATTACATATTTATTCAAGTTTTGCCATCGCAAAGCAAAAGTTTGCTTCTGCTGATTTTGCTGTAGATGTACAGGCGCCTATCTACTCGCTTGGCAGCCTTATCAAATAACTGAAATTCAGTTTTATAGGGGAAAGGGGATTCCATTTAATAAATAAACTGAGAGCAATGTACATTCAACATAAACCATGCTGTTCAATTTGAAAACTCAAGATTTAAAATACACATACAGTTTAAGTTCCCATTTGCCTGGAAGTCTTGGGGCTTAATGTTCAACAACCAGTTTATAAGGCATACAAAGGAGTTTGTTTAAAATCCATGTTATGCTGGCATTGCTGCAGCTGAAAGGTTGCTCCGCATAACATTTGATGAGCGAATGAACAGAACAAGCATTTTCTGCATTTGCAATTTATTTCCTGGCATTCTTCGAAGGAGGATTCTCAAAGCAAATATATTGTTAGGAGTTTGGGGTAGGGCTGAATGCCTGGGTCCCCATTCTGAGTCCTGTATCCAGCAGCGATTCAATTGCTGGAATAGGCAGGTCAGCCTGAGTGATGGGTTCTTAAGAAAACAAAGCAAAGGTGATGAGCCATTAAGAGAACAAAATAAAGGGGACTCTGTGCCAGATGACAAATGGGTAGAGCCCCTTCTCCACCTCTCAGATGGTTAGAAAGACAAAAGCTGGATTCAAAGGATGCAGGCTGGAGAGAGAGAGAGAGAGAGAAAGATGGGGCTGGTTTCTGCTTGCATCCAGGGTTGTGGCTATGGAAGAAGCAATATCCTTTTGGGGTGCCGATGCAATGAAACCCTCCATTGCAGACTCTGGTTGTATATATGTGTAAATAAACCATATATCTTAAAGACACCACAGTCTCCGCTGTGCTTCATTTCCAAAAGGAAACACTGGGTAAATGCCTGGAACACCTGGAATTTTGCACCACTCAGAGTTTGGGGTGGCGTGCAACCACATCATGATCCATTGTGTTCTGCTTATGACATCATCTCCCAAACCAAGTAGGGCAGCCCTAAAGCAGCTGAGTTTGCTCAGCATAATCCCTGCCATATTTTTCAGCATGCCATTTTCCTTTAATGTAAACTTGCATTCAGGGTGTGCAGGGGGGGGGGAGTTTCATTATTCCAATCAAGTTCATTATTAAGGAGAGCTTTGCAAGTCTTTCAAAATTCATTTGAAACAATCACATCTGGCTTGTTAAATGCACATTTGTCTCATTACCACTCACATTTGCTTTCATTTGCTTTTTTGCGTGGTGTTCCCTGCCGCGGAGGCAGCAAAGCTACTTTCAGAAGCTGCCATTTTCTTTTCCCCAAACGTCCCAAACATCCCAAACATTACATTGCTTTCGATCATTCAGCTGAAAATAATCCAGCCCCCTTTTGTTTCCTAGTATTGCAATATTACAGTAAGGGCATTGTGGCAGAAGCCCCCAAATGACTGTTGAACGGGTACAAACAGGTTAATGGGAACAAATCATATTCCTATCCATTTGTTATTCATGGCACTCCTTTGGTTCAACTGGTGACATTTGGTTCAGGATGTGCACTCATCTACGCTAAGAAATGAATGCACATCCCCTATGGGGAGAGGGGAGCTCCATTCATGCAAGGCACCGCTCCCCAGTTTGTGGTAATTTCCCTTTCTCATTGCAGTTCCTTGTATCCCATCCCACTCTGTTTCAGGAGCGTCCCACAGCCCTTTGAGGTGGTTTTTCAAGGTGGATGGGGAACTGTCAGAAGAAGGAGGGGACTGAAAATTCATTTTCTGTTATCTTTCTTCAATTAACATTTCTCAGTACAGTCGTACCTTGGAAGCTGAACGGAATCAGTTCTGGAAGTCCATTTGACTTCCAAAACATTCTGAAACCAAAGAGTGGCTTCTGATTGGCTGCAGGAAGCTCCTGCAGCCAATCAGAAGCCGTGACAGCCACATCGGATGTTCAGCTTCCAAAAAAAGTTCAAAAACCGGAACACTCACTTCCAGGTTTTGCTCGTTCGGGAGCCGAAACGTATGATTACCAAGGTGTTAGGCAACCAAGGTATCCATTATCCTTAATTTGCAGAAAAGAAAACAATTAGTAAGGGTGAAGGGAGCCACTAAAGGAGGCCACAGATAATCAAAGGCCAAAGTTCTGGTAGAAAAGAAACATTTTGCCCAAAGATCATGGCAGGCATAGCTCCTTGAGGAGCAGGGAGCCACAAGTGAGAAGGTCTATTTTCGTGTTGACAAATTCCAACATCAAGCTGCTGTTCTCCCTTTTGTCCTGAGTTCGAGCGTCTTCAAAGCCCATGACACCTTTGGTAAAGGCTGTTCTCCAACTGGAGCACTTGCAGGCCAGTGTTTCCCACTTGTTGGTGTTTATACTACATTTTTTTAGATTTGCCTTGAGACAGTCTTTAAACCTCTTTTGTTGACCACCAGCATTACGCTTTCCATTTTTAAGTTCGGAATAGAGTAGTTGCTTTGGAAGACAATCATCAGGCATCCACACAACATGACCAGTCCAACAAAGTTGATGTTGAAGAATCATTGCTTTGACACTGGTGATCTTTGCTTCTTCCAGTACACTGATATAAGTTCGCCTGTCTTCCCAAGTGTTGTGTACAAATTTTCGGAGACACCGTTGATGGAATCTTTTGAGGAGCTGGAGATGGCGTTTATAAGTGGTCCATGTTTCACAAGCGTACAGTAAGGTTGGTAGTACAATAGCTTTGTAAAGAAGCATTTTGGTTTCCCTGTGAATGTCCCGGTCCTCAAACACTCTGTATTTCAATCGGGAGAAAGCCACACTCGCAGAGCTCAGGCGATGCTGGATTTCAGCATCGATGTTGGCCCTTGTGGAAACATGAACAAAGCTTATGTGTTTATTTGAACTGAGGGAGAAAGTAGGAAAGGTATCTATTTAATGATGCCCAGTTTCATATGATAAAGGCAGTGGGGAAAGGGACATATGTTTCTACTTCAGCCTATCAAATACCTTCTGTTTCTGGCATTAAGAGATGAAGCCAGTGAAGGCTGAGAACAGGTTTATTAAACTTCAAAGCAAATCTGTTGCTGTTTTTGAGAAGATAACAATTTTGTCTGAGGACCATTTGACTGGAATGAATGAGCTTAGTTAGAGCTTTGTCAAGTCTTTCAGACCCAATCTTCATGAAAATATTCTAATCAACTTTGAGCTCTAAAATAAAGCAATAGGAAATGTATTCTTCAACATTTCTGTCATCTTAAAGAATTAGATTAGTAGGATGACGTGGATGAATTACAACTGAATTGAATATAAAAAAACTTTCTTAGCTTTTTTGTTGCAAGGCATTGTTTACTGATTGTATACGAAGAGTTGCAACTGATTTTTTTAATTATGTATTTTCACACATTTTGACAGAGTTTTGGAACTGTTCGCAGCACCCTTGAGAATGTATTGGTATTGGATATCTGTAGGTCCCTTCCAAGCCCGTGAACCTATATCTGTGAGGTTTAGAATCTAGTAGAAGAAGCCACTGAACTGGTCGGTCCAATTTCTTTGTGAGATAATGGCCTTAGTTGGTCACTTAAGTGCCACCATTTACATATCCAAAGAATGAGCTCTGTTGCCATAGAGGCAAAGGGGTGAGACAAAGAAAATGCAAGAAACACCAACAATTATTTCTGTAAAATGCCATCAAAACCCAATAAAGATCTAGTCAGCAGCAAAAATTTAGCACAGGGGTAGGCAACCTAAGGTCTGTGGGCCGGATGTAGCCCAATCGCCTTCTCAATCCAGCCTGCGGGCAGTCCAGGAATCAGCATGTTTTTGCATAAGTAGAATGTGTGCTTTTATTTAAAATGCACCTCTGTGTTATTTGTGGGGCCTGCCTGGTGTTTTTACATGAGTAGAATGTGTGCTTTTATTTAAAACGCATCTCTGGATTATTTGTGGGGCATAGGATTTTTTCCCCAAAAATATACTCCAGCTCACCACATGGTCTGAGAGATAGTGGACCGGCCCATGGCTGAAAAAGGTTGCTGACCCCTGATTTAGCAGCAGGGAACCACAATTACATCTACCACATCAAGCACAAAAGAGTTGGCCAAACAAGGTGTCTTTGACAGATTCCTACAAAGCCCACTTGGCAGAATTCTCTGGAAGGAAATGATATAAGACAGACATCACCATAGAAAAGGACAAGAGAGGACACAGATCTGTCTGACATTAGCATATGCTGATTTAAATGTATAGATTTAAATGTATAGATGCCTCCAGGTGCTGGCACACAGGACATGAAAATTAGGACTTTTCTCCTGTTGTTTTCAGCCTCTGAAGCTTGGATATATAGCCTCTGAACATGGCGATTCCGTTAAGCTTTGATAGCTGATAGGCATAGGTCTACCCTCCATGAATTTATCCAACAAATTACTTGGGATACTAATCAGAAACTGGCAATTTGTATATATTGATAGGTTTTTTAAAGCGACTCTTCCCAAAAGGAAAAAAACCAACAACAGATGCAGTGAAATAATACAAATTTAAATCATAATATATCAAGCCAACATGTTCTGTGAATACGAGTAAAATATTGTTGCATGCCACCCAGATCTCTGAGCGGTGCGTGATTTCAGGGGTTCCAGGCACTTATGCAACTTTGGGGTATAGGGCGGTATACAAATTTAAGAAATAATAATAATATTTTCATTTATGTCATGCATTTTTGTGTGTATCATTTGTTTTGTTTCAGCAAAATTCAGAGAAATGCTATTTCCCACTAAACGTTGCGCTTTGTTCCACACAGAGGCTGATCATTTGGGAACATCCTATGGCATCCCTAGGCTAGAGCCAGCTGCCCAGTACAATTTGATGGCTGCTACTCACCTCTCTGGGACATGTGTGGTGCTGTGGGTTAAACCACAGAGCCTAGGACTTGCCGATCAGAAGGTCGGCGGTTCGAATCCCCGCGACGGGGTGAGCTCCCATTGCTCGGTCCCTGCTCCTGCCAACCTAGCAGTTCAAAAGCACGTCAAAGTGCAAGTAGATAAATAGGTACCGCTCTGGCAGGAAAGTAAATGGCCTTTCCGTGCGCTGCTCTGGTTTGCCAGAAGCGGCTTAGACATGCTGGCCACATGACCCGGAAGCTGTACGCCGGCTCCCTTGGCCAGTAAAGCGAGATGAGCGCCGCAACCCGAGTCATTTGCGACTGGACGTAATGGTCAGGGGCCTTTACTCACCTCTCTAATTGCATGTGGCAGGACCCAGAAGTGAAGAAGAGAGTCCCATTAAAGGGCACTTCCACCAGGACCCTGTCAAACCTGGAGCTGATCCTCAAAGCCAGTTTTGATCCACAGAATCCATTCTCCTAGGTGCAGTGAACTGATCTGCATATGAATTTCTCATTTCCTCTCCTCCTCTGCTCAGCATCATCATAAGGTGTGTTAGCAGCGACAGCCTTGCTAATTAAAATCTTGGCACAGCATATCAAACAGGGAGCTTTCCAATAATGTTAGGAAAATGTTCAGGTTGAAAATTAAACTGGGCAATCTTGAAAAACAGATAAAAGATACATTTCGGCGGCTGGGGGAGTATGTTTGCTGGTGTCCATGTTAGAATGTACTAGCTGTTATCTGATCTATTTATAATAAAAGAGCCCTTGCAGAAACGATGTCAATCCAATTAAAAGGGACCTGACTGGCTCATCCATCTCCCAAGCAATTTCACATGTTCATCTGAAGCCACACAGCCCTCCCAGAGAATAAACATGTGTGTCTTTATATCACTCTTCTGTTATGCCTCTTTGGTAGCGTGATTAATCCATCTGATATAGCAGCTCAAGAAACCAATTTAAATATAGTTGGCGCATAATGAACATTAATACTGTTTCAGCGATAGCCTTGGCATTCAGCATGGCTCACCAGCAGATAGAGCACACCATTCTAAAGGTGTGCTCTATCTGCAAGGCCAGGGTAAAATTGCTTTTGCATAACAGGTAGAAAACTAGACGGGAACCAGCCCAGAGATGGAAAGAAGACAAGGTCCCTACCAGAGAGGAATGGCAAACCAAGCTGGTGGACTATGCCGAAATGGAAAAACTGACTGGAAAACTCAGAAACCAAGAGGATGAAAACTTTATAAAAGAATGGGGGGAAATTATAAGTTATTTAGGAGACCACTGTAAGCAGATGGAAACATTGGTAGGATTTTGATTTAACTTGTAGCATAATAAATATATGGATTGATACAAAAGTTAAGAGTATGGAAAAATATGCAGTTGCAAATGTTCAAAAAGGGATCCCATGGAAGGGGTGGGGGCAAGTTCCGAGATTCAGAGGAATCTCTGTATGTTTGGGTTTTGTAAAGCCAAATAAAAAATGATTTCACAGAAAAATAAAATAATTTAATATCTTTTTTAGAAAAAAAGAAAACTAGACGGGAACCTTCCTGGGAATTTTTTTTAAAAAAATCTTTTTGTTTGACTAAAATACCAAATTTATCTGTTCAGCGGTGGGATCCTAAAATCGAGGAAGGGGGCTTATAGCTTCCAACCACTAAGTAAAGCTACAGAGTTTGACACACCTCCTAATTTCCATCCCTGTTGATACAAAACCACGCTAGCATTTCTTGTGCCTGTTCCCAACCTATCAAGGGATGTGTGTTTTCGCCAAGGATGGATACTGACTCAGGTTACAGCTGATGTTGGTTATTTTGAGGGTGGGAATCAACCATTGTTATGCTTCTTCTTCCCAGTAGGCCCTGGGGCAACCTTAAACCTGCATATGGCACCTAAAAGGGTCCTCATTTGAATGTCTGCTACCTCCTCCCACATTTGGCTCTATGGTTGGGTACACAACAGTGCTATTTTTCTAGAAAAAGAGGTGCCAGAACTCACCATGAACGCATCCCTCATTCTCTTAGAATGGCAATAGCGCCCACCTGAGAGGTGCTGGAACTGAGGTCCAGTGAGTTCCAGCTGTAAAAAAAAGACCCTGGCACACACTATACCATTAAAGCACATTCAAAACACATTTTCCCCCTGAATAAATTATGGACACTGCAGTTTGTTGAGGGTTTCTGGGAACTGTAAGTCTGAGGGTAAACTACAACACCCAAAATTCTTGGGGTGGGGGTTGCTTTGAATGTCCTTTAGATTTACAGTGTGTACACAGCCTGTTATGTACTGAAGTTCTCACCCTGGGCCAGCAGGGGGATACTGTAGATAGTTTTCACTCAGGTCCACATATGCAAATAAGGGATTGAAAGTGACGTTCAATGATTGGATAGTTACAGAAAGTTGCTACAGTTGCGTTGTAGTGGAGCTCTATATAAGCAGGCTGGCTGAACCCTTCAGTTCAGTTCAGTTCTGGCCTGTGAATAAACAAGAGCTGTTGAAGAATCGCTGTGTCGTCTGATATGTTCACCCACAACTTAACACAGCCTATGATTCTTACGAAATGCAGATTCATAGCACTGCCACCTGCCAAGTTTCACCTCCTTTGCTTTGCTTTGCTTAGCCTGGTGAAGAATTCTGCAAAACTTGAAAGGTTGTGCACTATTTTGTGATGTTTTGATTGAGGTGGTAGAAGTATTGCCCTGATATGGATTTGGAACTTTACTATCTAAGTACAGTCATACCTCACAAATGCGCTTTGGGTTGAGCGCGTTCGAGTTGCACTCCGCGGCAACCCAGAAGTAACGGAGTGCGTTACTTCCGGGTTTCGCCGCTTGCACATGCGCAGACGCTCAAAATAACGTCAAATGCATGCACAGAAGCGGCAAAAAGCGACGTTCACGTGCGCAGACGTGCCGTCGTTGGTTAGATTTGCTTCTAGATGCAAATGGGGCTCTGGAACGGATCCCGTTTGCATCTAGAGGTACCACTGTAATTTTAAGGTCCCCACAGCTACCCTTCTGTATATTATCACAAACTACTACTGTAAATTGCATTGAGGATTATTTGATCAAAAGGTCGGAACATTGAATGAAAGAATAGAGGCACACAGAACGCCATCACCAATCAACCACACCAGACCCAAACCCAGACCCTCTCCACAGATAAATTACAGACACCATCCAGTAGCCAAACCATGGTGGCACCTCCGGATGCTGCACCCCCCTGCAATCCCTACACAGATCTGGCTGACACAGGCCACAAAACCACAGCTCGCCCCTATACACGAAGCCAAGCCAGAGCACAACTAAGTGCAGTACATCCATCTTCTCAGAAAAAACTCTTCACAAAGTTCAAGAGGTCAAGACACAAAGACTTTAGCAACTAATCCACACCTAATGACCCACCTAAGTGGTACTCAGGATATCACTCAAGAAATCACTCAAGATATCCCTCAAGTAATTAAGGAACAAAAGAAGAAAAGGCACACTAGCCTGGGAACTTCCTCTCTGCCCAGAACATTGGAGGCTATACACCACACCCCCTCAACAGTATTTATAGGAACTCAAACACTGAGATCCTGCTCTGTTCCAGTAACAAGAAGCCGAAAGCACCAGCCTGAAGATGACGAGTGAGACCTCGTCGAAACGTCGCCTAGACACCCCAACTTTTACACGGGAAGACACCCGAGGACACCAAAACCTGCATTCCTGTACCCGTGAAAATCTACGAAAGCATATATATATATATATATATATATATATATATATATATATATATATAAATGCAAATAAGGACTTGGGATCCTTGGCTTTGCCTTTTAGGGCAGATCTACACAATACATTTAAAACACATTCAACACACATTCACAGTGCATGGCTTACCCCCAGAGAATGCTGAGAACTGAAGTTTACCCCTCTGAGCTACAGTTCCCAGCATGCTTAGAAACTATACTTCCCAAGATTCTTTGGAAGAAGCCCTGTGTGCTTTAAATGTGCATTGATGGGTTTGAATTTATGGTGTGGTTTTGCCCTGAGCAATAAGGGACTAGTGTGGATGGAAAGCAGTGTACAGTGGTACCTCGGGTTACATACACTTCAGGTTACAGACTCCGCTAACCCAGAAATAGTAC
Source organism: Podarcis melisellensis (assembly GCF_964234715.1). Taxonomy (NCBI): domain Eukaryota; kingdom Metazoa; phylum Chordata; class Lepidosauria; order Squamata; family Lacertidae; genus Podarcis; species Podarcis melisellensis. The sequence goes on from NC_138534.1 coordinate 36,144,085, forward strand.
CTCGGGTTAAGAACTTTGCTTCAGGATGTGCAGCAGCAGCGCGACAGCAGCAGGACGGCACCATTAGCTAAAGTGGTGCTTCAGGTTAAGAACAGTTTCAGGTTAAGAACGGACCTCTGGAACGAATTAAGTACTTAACCCAAGGTACCACTGTACTGGCATTTTGTATACATGCACATGTATTTCATTTTATGTACACTAGAACAAAGGAGTATCACACACAGTATCTTCTAAAAAGCTGGAGGTAGGGAGTAGGCCGAAGTATGTGCACTAGTGATTTTTTTTTTTTTAAAGGCTTCCTAAAACTTCCCCTAAATGCAAAATGCAGAGAAAATAGGAACGGTAATTCATCTAGAAAAGATACCAGGGGAGTGAGGTGGATCAGAACTGCCCCCATGTAAATTTATGTTGCCCTGTAAATTAAACTAGCGTCCATCAAAGGAAGGTAATCAAAAAGTGAGGCTAATCCAATTTTGCTATTTCTCTTTGAAGCAAAAGTATTGCATTTTTTAGTTGTTGGGTTACAAATCTTTAGCCATATAAAAAGCAGCTAAACAAAACTGAGGGAAGTAAACTAAGCCCAAAACTCTGGAAGTAAGTAATTTGCAATCAAATCAGCCCACTGAAATTTTCTAATGATGCAAATGTTTTTGTAGATTGTGAAAAAAGGAATTATTTTACTAAAAGAATCCGCAGAGTAAATTATTTAAATTGTACCAGCTGCAATTTTTCACAGCACTGTGCTGTCAGATGCCCCCATAGGTTACCCATTTGCAGAAATATTCTTGTTGGACCATGACAGCCATTTTCATAGAAAAATAAGGTGTTAATTATTAAAACACTGTTATGGAATAGATTTAAATGTCAGTGGTGTGAATTTTCTTTTGTACTTTAGAAGTGTTGTTGCCAGGCATAGATAAGTAGCTCAAAGTTTGAAGAATTCCATCCAGGGTTTTTTTATATGCAGAAAAACATCTCTTGCAGATGTTTCCTAGCCTGATCTTTGCTGTTGCCCTAGTAGTAGTAGTAGTAGTAGTAGAAGAAGAAGAAGAAGAAGAAGAGGAGGAGGAGGAGGAGTTTGGATTTGATATCCCGCCTTTCACTCCCTATAAGGAGTCTCAAAGCAGCTAACAATCTCCTTTCCCTTCCTCCCCCACAACAAACACTCTGTGAGGTGAGTGGGGCTGAGAGACTTCAGAGAAGTGTGACTGGCCCAAGGTCACCCAGCAGCTGCATGTGGAGGAGCAGAGACGCGAACCCGGTTCCCCAGATTACGAGACTACCGCTCTTAACCACTACACCACACTGGCGCTCTCTCTACTCCATCTCCCCTCAGCAGACCTGTTCAGAAAGAAAAGAACCCATTGATTCTGTGGCCATTGTTTTAAAGAAGCTGATATGAAGTTATATTGATGATGCCTATTTTTTACATCCCTATTTTCATCAGAGATATACTGGAGGTATGTAGTTATGTGACACCCCGAGCCAAGGAGATAAGTAACTACAGTCATACCTCAGGTTGAATGTGCTTCGGGATGAGCGCATTCGAGTTGTGCTCTGTGGCAACCAGGAAGTAATAGAGCGTGTTACTTCCGGGTTTCACCGCTTGCGCATGCGCAGACGCTCAAAATGACATCACACGCATGTGCAGAAGCAGTGAAAAGCAGCATGCGCAGACGTACCGTCGCTGGTTACGTTTGCTTCTAGAACGTTCCGGAGCCCCGTTTGCATCTAGAGGTACCACTGTACTGTATACAACGTTTAGAAGACATCTGAAGGCAGCCCTATATAGGGAAATTTAGTGTTTCATTTTTTTATTGTGTTTTTATATGTTGTAAGGCGCCCAGAGTGGCTAGGGCAACCCAGTCAGATGGCCGGAATATTATTATTATTACATCATTATTATTATTATATAGGATTTCCTATTCATTGGAAGAAATGTTGGAGGTAAGGGGCTGCAATAATAAAGAAATAGAAAAAATAATAGATAAATTGTATGGCTTTTAATTTAATTGGTTAAAAATAATCTTGCTGAAAGAAAAACATACGGTACATTGTTTTTAGATCATGCCTGAATGGGTTCCAGATGATCTTCTGAGACAGTCCCTCCTCTGCGAGAGAGAAAGTGAATGCATTCTGCCACTTTTACTTTTTAATAAGTAACTGAGTTAAAAGAAAACATCTTTTATAAATCTGCTGCCCAATTAACCTTTTTAGTGATCAAAAGGTTTGATCCTTGTCCCTTCCCCCCGACAAGCCAAACAGGAATAAATTATGCAAGGGAGTACAATTACAGCACATGCTTCATTTGCATATTTTGTACAGGTTGCAGGATAATAATAATAATAATAATAATTATTATTATTATTATTATTATTATTATTATTATTATTTATTATTATTTATACCCCGCCCATCTGGCTGGGCCCCCCCAGCCACTCTGGGCGGCTTCCATAGAAACCAGGAAACACTAAAATATCATACATTAAAAACTTCCCTGAACAGGGCTGCCTTAAGGATTTGGCACAGAATTTGGGTTGCCTGGGTACAGAATTTTATTGCATTATTTTAGTGCAGAATAAAGACAGACCTGCCTACAGGGCTCAGTTGAACAATGTGTCAAGCACAACATGGTGAAAACTAGACAGAACAGAGGACAGGACTTTCAGCAAATGCTGCACCTCGTCATGCAAAGCTACACATAATATCATAGGAAAGCCCTGCTGGATCAGACCGAAGACCTATCTGATCTATTGGGTTGTTGTTGTTGTTTAGTCGTTTAGTCGTGTCCAACTCTTTGTGACCCCCTGGACCAGAACACGCCAGGCACTCCTGTCTTCTACTGCCTCCCGCAGTTTGGTCAAACTTATGCTGGTCACTTCAAGAACACTATCCAACCATCTCGTCCTCTGTCGTGCCCTTCTCCTTGTGCCCTCCATCTTCCCCAACATCAGGGTCTTTTCCAGGGAGTCTTCTCTTCTCATGAGGTGGCCAAAGTATTGGAGCCTCAGATTCAGGGTCTGTCCTTCAATGAGCACTCAGGGCTGATTTCCTTCAGAATGGATAGGTTTGATCTTCTTGCAGTCCATGGGACTCTCAAGAGTCTCCTCCAGCACCAGAATTCAAAAGCATCAATTCTTCAGCAATCAGCCTTCTTGATGGTCCAGCTCTCACTTCCATACATCACTACTAGGAAAACCATGGCTTTAACTATACGGACCTTTGTTGGCAAGGTGATGGAATGATGGTTAGAGGCTGCAAACACAATTAAGGACTTGGGGGAGTTGGATGCAAGTGTTCTTGCCATTGACCATGTTGCTCTAAGGTTTAGGGTGGCGATCAGATATTGTCCATGCCCTCTCTCTCTCTCTCTCTCTCTCTCTCTCTCTCTCTCTCTCTGATTTTTCCAGTTAGACTGGCACTTCAGGGGTGGCATTCCTGCAGATGAGCATTACATACTTTAGTTTGTGAGAGGTTAGAGTCAGGAAGGAAAGAAAAGGAAAATGTACAGGAAATTGTTGTACGCAAAATAAATAAATAAATAAATAACCGTGAATGTATTTATATAAACTATGAATTAACCAAAAAGGACATAGGTATCACACAGATGGCTGGCTAACTCAGACGCTTGCAAAATTTGCCCCAGTTTTTCAGCTTCCGACATGCAAGTGACTGTGGGTAATATTCTAGGGAAAACAGCCAAATTAAGCAATACAGTGGAATGCACTGATATATAAACTAGAGAAATGTCATTGATTTCAATTCAAATGGAGCTGCAGCTGTTTATACCTGGGCCGAATTTGGTTCCAGTCAATGATGAGTAGCAATCAGCCAGTTAGAGTATTGATTTTTAAAAATTGTGATGGTCACTAAATGAAATGTCAATACTCATATTTTCCTTGTAGCAGAGATCCGATGTGTCTAGCATGCTATAGATTTTGAGTCTCTTGTTGGTAGAACAGAATTTGTGCATCAAAGTCTATATTTCTATTACAAAGTCTATAGCACTTAATAATAAGAAAGACCCAGTGGAATTGGTTATGTGCTGTGTGACAAAAGATGCACTGGAACAGATAGCTTAGCTGTATGCTTGGAACGTGCTTTTAAGCATACCGTACTGGAGAAGAACTGCTAAGAGCGAAGACAGCAGTCACTACAAATTGGGTCCTCCCTTAAAGAGGGCACGTATTGCGGTGAGACCTGGACAACCGACAACCTGTGTTGTGGGTGGGTACGATTGGTCAGCCACAACACCCGTTTGGTATGTCCCTCGAAGCTGGGTACAATCTGGCCAATGGAACGCAGTCCAAATGGTTTGAGGGACCTGTTTATGCCCATGCACGTGACCCAGAGCTTCCTCTTTCGGGTGCATGCATTCGGAACACCCGCGCACCTCTCCCTACTTTTAGCATCCCATTTAGTTTGGCCCACAGTCTTCAGCCAGGATGGAGAGCATGTGGAGAGCCTGAGTGGTAGGGAGAGTCCATGTCCTAGCTTACCAGAGGATGGCCCTCCATTTGAAAGTTTCTTCTCTTTGAGGACTCTCCAGTTGAAGCAGGAACCATACAAAGGGAGAGGAGGACCCTTGAAGTTGCCCATCAGTGGTTAGCAGCACCTGGTAACCACTAACAGGCGAACAAGTCCACCGGTATCTTTCTCGCTGCAGTGAGATGTATCGTCTTTCTAACAATTGCTTCTTAATTTATTCTATGCATATAAACAGCCATACACAAAGTTTATGCAGATTGGCATTCTGCTATGTCTTCTTTTTGCAGGGGCAATGCATTCACCCTAGCCCTGTGTGCCCAGATGTAGGTGAACTCCATCACCAGCCCCAGCCAGCATCAGTCAGGGATGGTGGAGGCCCTCCAACAGCCAGAGGGCAGCAGGTTCTCCAGCCTTCCCATGGAAGAAAGAGGGGGCTGGGCAGGCTGTGGGTTGGAGGTCTGAGCTGACTAGGAAGGACTCACCTGTTCCCCTTCATAAGCTATTTATACCTGAAGAAGCGTCTCCACCTCCATCGTTCTGCCTGGACACTCAGGTCCAGCGCCAAGGGCCTTCTGGCCGTTCCCTCACTGTGAGAAGCCAAGTTACAGTGAACCAGGCAGAGGGCCTTCTCGGTAGTGGCACCCACCCTGTGGAATGCCCTCCCACCAGATGTCAAAGAGAAAAATAACTACCAAACTTTTAGAAGACATCTAAAGGCAGCCCTGTTTAGGGAAGCTTTTAATGTTTAATAGGTTATTGTATTTTAGTGTTTTGTTGGAAGCCACCCAGAGTGGCTGGGGAAACCCAGCCAGATGGGCGGGGTATAAATAAATTGTTGTTGTTGTTGTTTCTCATTGCTTTCATGCAGGAGACTCGGCAAGAGTAACCCCTTGAGCGCTGCCCTGCTCCCAGAGCTGTTGAGGAGTCCTGTACAGCTGACCCCAGCCCAAGATTAGTCTGGCTCAGATCTTTTTATCCTAGGATTCTTTTTCTTTCTTTAAGACTCTCCTTACCCATCACAGCGATTCGTACACGTAAATTTGTACTATTTCTGCAAGGAAGAAAAAATGCCACCAGCCTCCTCTTACCTCTGGGGAGCTGAGGAGGCAGAGAGACAGCTGCAGACTCTCATGTGTGCACAGAAAGAGCGGCAGGAGCTGAGAGGCTCCACGACAGATGGCCAATCCATTTGGTTCCTGCTTTGTTACCCTCCCTGCCACCCACTCCTCGTGCAACAAACAAATAGACTGTTCCTTCTACAGCCCTCTGGAAGAAACCAACAACACCCACTCATCTCTTTCCTAGACCTGGATTTTGTGCCCCCAGCCAGGTGCTCGGTTGGTGTTCTGATCAATCATTTCTTCACACACTTGAGAACTGTCTGTCTTCTAGGTACGATGTCAGACGAGCTATTTTATCATGGTTTTAAAGGAGCAGGTCTGTTCCATATTGTAGACCCTGCCAGCTGTTTACATGGCCCAGAATTATTTAAATATTCATTCTACGGGTACGTCCGAAAAAGTGGTTTTGACAAGGGACAGATGTGCAGCTAGTGGACATCTGTCTGCTGCAGTCTGCAAGCACCAAGAACACCAAAGAGGAACTAGAATGTCCCCTTTGAAATGAACAAGAAGCAAGAGAGCCAGTGTGGAGTAGTGGTTAGACCTGGGAGACCAGGGTTCAAATCCCCACTCAGTTATGAAGCTCACTAAGTGATCTCAGGCCAATCAGTGTCTTTTAGCCTAACCCACCTCACAGGGTGGTTGCAAGAATAAAATAGATGTGGTCCTTGGAGGAAAGATGGAAGGAAGGAGAGGAGGAAGGGAGGTGACAGAGAGAATGAGGCTGACATTTGAATATAGGACTACATGTGCACCATACATTTAAAGTACATTCCGCCTCTGCAAAGAATCCTGGGAACTGTAGTGCGTTAAGCATTCTATAAATTGTAGCTCTATGGTAAGTAAACTACAGTTCCCAAGATTCTTTGGGGGGTTGTTTTAAATGTGATCCTTAAGAGCACGGAGTGGTCTGCTAGCTTTTGATGGTGTTTTGTTTTACGTTAAAGGGAAGTTGTCCAGGGATGAAAGAAGAGCAAGCATATGAAGATCTAGGAGAGAAATCAAGATGACGTCAACCGAGATTTTATTTTTAAAATAATTAGTTCTTAGCTGGTAAAAATCAAGGGCTAGTCAGCAGCTGCAGCATTCCTGTATTTAAATGTTACATTCAGAAAAAGTATCTTACCATTTTTATCACACCTCGGGAATACATTTGCATAGACGTTTGGAACAAGATCCTTGATTGTCTGCATTGTAGTGGAGGACTTTCTTCCTTGGAGAACTGACCAAAAGGAATACAATTTACCTGAATTGTCTCCACCCTGTGGCCCAGCTATGGGAGACATTTATGAACCATTATTAGTGCTACTGATTTATGCACCATCAAGCCAGTGCAAAGTACGGGTCCCTATTTTCCAAGGACAGTCCCGGATTTACAGAAGCCCTTCTGGTTTCTGATTTGATCCCAGAAGTTCCCCTTTTCCTTAGGACATCCCTATTTTAATTGGAGAAATGTTGGAGGATATGGAGTTATGTGACCCCCAAGCCAAGGAGTCGTGGGGTATAAATAATAAAATTCTTATTCTTGTTGTTGTTGTGGAATAGAACGCCCCTTCTTTCATCAGAGAAATGTTGGAAGGCATGAGATGATAGATAGATAGATAGATAGATAGATAGATAGATAGATAGATGATAGATAGATAGATAGATAGATAGATAGATAGATAGATAGATGATAGATGATAGATAGATAGATAGATAGATAGATAGATAGATAGATAGATAGATAGATGATAGATAGATAGATAGAGAGATAGATAGATAGAGAGATAGATAGATAGATAGATAGATAGATAGATAGATGATAGATAGATATAGATGATAGATAGATAGATAGATGATAGATAGATAGATAGATAGATAGATAGATGATAGATAGATAGATAGATAGATGATAGATAGATAGATAGATAGATAGATAGATAGATAGATAGATAGATAGATGATAGATAGATAGATAGATAGATAGATAGATGATAGATAGATGATAGATAGATAGATAGATAGATAGATAGATAGATAGATAGATGATAGATAGATAGAGAGATAGATAGATAGATAGATAGATAGATAGATAGATAGATAGATGATAGATAGATGATAGATAGATAGATAGATGATAGATAGATGATAGATAGATAGATGATAGATAGATGATAGATAGATAGATAGATAGATAGATGATAGATAGATAGATAGATAGATAGATGATAGATAGATGATAGATGATAGATATAGATAGATAGATAGATAGATAGATAGATAGATAGATAGATGATAGATAGATAGATAGATAGATAGATAGATAGATAGATAGATAGATAGATATAGATAGATATTAGATAGATAGATAGATAGATAGATAGATAGATGATAGATAGATAGATAGATAGATGATAGATAGATAGATAGATAGATGATAGATAGATAGATAGATAGATAGATAGATAGATAGATAGATGATAGATATAGATATAGAGTGGTGGTGGTTGTTGTTTAGTCGTTCAGTCGTGTCCGACTCTTCGTGCCCCCATGGACCAGAGCACGCCAGGCACTCCTGTCTTCAGATAGAGTGGTACCTCGGGTTAAATACTTAATTCATTCCGGAGGTCTGTACTTAACCTGAAACTGTTCTTAACCTGAAGCACCACTTTAGCTAATGTGGCCTCCTGCTACTGCAGCGCTGCCGGACCACGATTTCTGTTCTCATCCTGAAGCAAAGTTCTTAACCTGAAGCACTATTTCTGGGTTAGCGGAGTCTGTAACCTGAAGCGTATGTAACCTGAAGCGTATGTAACCTGAAGCATATGTAACCCGAGGTACCACTGTAGATAGATGATAGATAGATAGATGAGAGATAGATGATAGATAGATAGATAGATATAGATAGATAGATAGATAGATAGATAGATAGATGATAGATAGATAGATGATAGATAGATAGATAGATGATAGATATAGATGGGAGAGAGAGGGAGAGTAGATAGATAGATAGATAGATAGATAGATAGATAGATAGATAGATAGATAGACAGACAGATGCATCCGGAGAGCTAAAGTTCTGTCAAATTTGACATGTGAGGCAAGCAGGAAGACTCATTCTTCTCCCCTGCCCTTTCCTTCTTCACCTCTACTGAATGAGTCTATGAGAACTGAACCTGACCCTATCTGTACCACTCCTTTGTATAGCCCTCCCCTATCACCCACTGGAGCACAATGGGTGGAATGTTGGGAGAAAGTGATAGAATTTTGGGAGAGCATTTGTTCACTTTGTTACAAAAGAAAGAAAATGTTGGGTACTGGGTTTTACGGGGGGGGGGGGGGAGAGATTTGCCATAGCCATCCCCATTCAGCTGAGGTCAGGATGGAAACAGCTGAAGGTCCCCAGGTCCCCGCATCATCTTTCTCTGCCAGCTGCCTGCGTGCCTATCTCTGCAATCTTACACTGGCATAGTTTAAAGTTTCAGTTAAAACTCTACAGAAGAGGATTGGACAACTTCACACTTCGGCAGAATGTGTTGTAAAGAGGGGGGGACCCCAGCTATGCTACTGTGAATGCTGCTCTGCAAACAACTTCTATTTATTGATGTATAAACAGACACCAGATACAGAGAAAATGACAGCCAGCTGCACACCGGCAGCCCCTGCATGCTAAAGGATTTCCTCCCAGATCTTCCATCCACTCAGCTCCAAGGCCTGCCGTTTACATGTGGGGGCCCACTCTTCCTGTCAGATTGTGCTGGTGCACCTTAGTAATGCGGGGGTGTTTGTTATGTACAACAACAACAACAAAAAACTTAATAGATTAAGCAGGAAGCTCATTTGCTTCCTTCCGCAGTTCTTGCTCCTGAAAAAAGGGAGATGCAAACAGTTGTGAGAGCTCTGCCTCTGCCTGACTGGAGACATGTGGAGGTCCAGATTTATACTAAACATTAATGCTGTTGGCAGAGGGAAGGGTGGGTCAAGTCACACCACCGTGCAGAGAACCAGTTGTGCCTCTAGCTGAGGATTCAGCTATAGCGGCAGACAGAATACAGTGGTACCTCGGGTTACACATGCTTCAGGTTACAGACACTTCAGGTTACAGGCTCCGTTAACCCAGAAATAGTACCTTGGGTCAAGAACTTTGCTTCAGGATGAGAACAGAAATCGCGTGACAGCGGCGGCAGCAGGAGGCCCAATTAGCCAAAGTGGTATCTCAGGGCAGATGAAGGTGATGGACTACATGGAAATGGCGGAAATGACTGGCAGAATCCGAGACCAGGGAGAAGAGTCGGTGGAAGAAGATTGGAAGAAATTTAAAGTTTATTTGCAGAAACATTGTAAAATTAAGGAATGTTAGAAGGATGCTGGAATGAAATTATGTGGTTTTAGTGGAAATGTTATAAAGGATTAAGTAAAAATAGATTGTTAATTGGTGAAAGGAGAGGATGTAAAGTTACATCATATTAAGATAAATTATAGAACAAAAATTGGGAAAGATGGAAAGGATTTGCTGAAATAGCTAATTGAACTAGAATACAAAAAAGGGAGGTGTGAGGAGGTCAAGGAAACAAGCAAATGAAAAATAAGTTATGGGAAGGTTCAATTTGTTTTTTAATTGTTTCTATTTTTCTGGTTTTTTTATTGTGATGTGTTGCCTTGTTTTTGTTTAATTTGGTGTTTTTTCTTCTTTTCTTTATGTAACCTTTAAAACTTCAATAAATATTTTTTTTTTTAAAAAAACAAAGTGGTATCTCAGGTTAAGAACAGTTTTAAGAACGGACCTCCAGAACGAATTAAGTGCTTAACCCAAGGTACCACTGTATAGGGAAGCCACTGACCGAATCCAGAGTTGTGGTGCGGGACCATTATTTTAGATATGACATTGGTGAAGCCATGCAGAGTTACCTCACCACCAGCACACCAAAAAACCAAAAACCTCAAACCCCCCCCCCTCCCCCAGTGTCATGGACTGATGGGACGCAGAGGTGTGGAGGGAGAAACCAGCTGGGGAACCTGCAAGGCAAGAAGGCTCAGATCCCAGGGAGAAGTGGTGGGAGAAGGATGAGCGGTCAGAGGGAGAAGCCTGGGGGAGGGGGGGAGGTGTCAGAATCTGAAGAGGTAATACAGTGAACGCTCGGGTTGCGAACGTGATCCATGCGGGAAGCACGTTCGCAACCTGCAGCATCCACAACCCGCAGCAGCGCATCTGCGCATTACTTCGCAAAGCATTACAGTTGCCTCCTAGTGATTGTGTGTTGCTGGGGTCACATCTTCTCCCATGACCCTAAATGTTCCCACTCAGCCAAGCAGTTGAGCAAACAGCTCTCTGAAGCCTCTCAGCCAGCAGATGATCTATTGCGGCACTTTTTGGTTCATGTGTTGGATCGCTGAGATGGAAATGTACCTTCTCTAAGCCCAGCAGAGGGGACAGGGGAGAAATCAATGGCATCGGTAGCGAATGGCATGAGGATGGTGTGGCAATGGCACTCACCTGACCTCTTGGCCACAGAGTTGCTTCTGCTTAATGGGGGGGGGGGAGTGAAATAATAATAATAATAATAATAATAATAATAATAATAATAATAATAATAATAATAATAATAATTTTTATTTATACTCCGCCCTCCCCAGCCAAGACCGGGCTCAGGGCAGCTAACAACCAATAATAAAAATAAGTTGATTAAAATACAACTTAAAATACAAGATTAAAATACAACTTAAAAACTTTAAGATGCAGCCTCTTCATGGGAGGAGAAAGGAAAAAAGAAGAGGGGGAGGGACTCAAACTGATTCTAAGCCAAAGGCCAGGCAGAACAACTCTGTATTACAGGCCCTGCGGAAAGAAATCAGATCCTGCAGGATCTCATGACACAGAGCGTTCCACCAGGCCGGAGCCAGTGTCGAAAAGGCCCTGGCTCTGGTTGAGGCTAATCTAACTTCCTTAGGGCCCGGGACCTCTAGGGTGTTGTTATTTATGGACCTTAAGGTCCTCTGTGGAACATACCAGGAGAGGCGGTCCCATAGGTACGAGGGTCCTAGGCCTTGAAGGGCTTTAAAGGTCAAAAGCAGCACCTTAAACCTGACCCTGTACTCCACCGGGAGCCAGTGCAGCTGGAAAAGCACTGGGTGAATATGCTCCCATGGCAGAGATGAGCTTGGTGTGGTGTAGACACAGTGACAGAGCCAATACGGCATTCCTGCCAGCAAGTGTGCACAGCACAGAAGTGTCCCCCATTTTGCCACTTGCTGTCTCCCTCCCCATAAGCAACAGCGACACAGCTGTCGGGTGGTCATGTGAGTGCCACTGCCCCACTGCACTGTCCACTACCCAACACCTGCAAAGTGGGATTTCCAAAGTTTCAAGACCCACACAAAGCTTGTCTTCCAGCCCTCGCCACTTACCTGGGAGTAAGCTTTACCTGGGAGTAAACCAGAAGGCATGGTTCGGTTTGCGCTGTAAGTCACGAAACCCATGACAATGCTGCAAAGGTATTAACTGGGTTGATAAAGTGCTTCGATCTTGTTTGAACACACAGGTCCATTTGCTGAATTTACCATGTGCTCAGATAAACACAGGCTGGGAGTAAACTTGTCAAGAGAGCAATTTACACACCTCATAACCGCCAGCGTTGGATTCAATTTTAGTCCTCCTTCAAGTGCCAAACCTCTTTCCATTCTTCATTCTCTCCCTTCCTCACATGGAGGCACATGGTTTTGCATGCATGATGTGTCAGTTCTCACCCCTGGGGTTCCCCTCAATCGCTGGAACCAGAATCAAGTAATGACACAAGGCAGGGAGGAGAACTCTCAGTCTTTTCATATATATTTTCATGTTGGTGTAGAGATATTTATTTGAAAAACAAGGAGGCAAAGGGAGTGATCAGAAGCCACCAGGCAAAAAGGGCAACAACAACAACACCATGAGGAAAGGAATAAGCAGAAAAATAAACACAAAACAACCTCTGAAAATATCACCTTCTTTTCTTCTAGACAAGCTTAGATCATTTTTAGCTGTTGACGTATCCACAATAAAAACTTATATCAGTTTGGAAGAATGTAACTTCCTAGGTTGCCCCCCAAAGAATCTTGGGAACTGTAGTCTACTAAGATCTTTAGACACTCTGCTCTGCGTTCTCCACCAAATGTTTTGGAAAGTGGTTTGTTTCTCCATCTTGCCCTGTATGTGTTCAGCCACTCCTTGAGATGTTTTTGCCCAATTTGGAGTGACGGTTCCTGAGGTAGAGGAGCCATTTTTTAGTCTATGTTTGGGTGCTGGGTAGTGTTTTGAATCAAGATGGCAGACTGAAATGTTCCAAACTAATCCAATTCAGACACCTCTGGAGATTTCATTGCCCAATTAGGCATGGAAGTTCCATACTGTCACCCAGTTGTGATGGTTCCTGAGAGTGAGGAGTGGGTTTGGGTTTATGCCTGGATACCAACCGATGCCATTTTGAATATGGATGGCAGACTGGACTGTTCCAAATTACACTGATTTTGACACCTCTGAAAATAACGTTGCCCAGTTTTGCACGATGTTTCCTGAAATGGAGGAATAAGCTTCTGTTGGGATACCAATAGAATCAAGGTGTTGGGCAGAACACTTCAAAACTGGATTTTTTATATATTTTATTTCAATGCAACGTACAATACAACACGTAGCTTCAAGAGGAATTTTATATGGATAGTACTTATGATTCTGTAATGAACTGTTGGAATCAGGTGTCAGCAATCACACTGCATTTTATTCCATTTGCATCCTGAAATACTGTTGATAAGGATGCAGTAAATGTTGTTATAGTAGTCAATTTATATATGTAATACTTTATATTATGCCCATGTTAATTAGTGTTATTAATGTTTTCTCTTAATGTCCATTAAAACAAATTTTATGCAGCACACAAGCATTTAATGCTATTTATGTTGCTGCAGATTGGACCACAGAGACAGCAGGGAGAAAAAAGATTTCAACATTAATAGTTTTAATTTATTAATTTTAAAAGCAATAAGTCTCACTCATTTGGGGGAGGATGCAAATTCTGCATCTTGTTTAAGGTTATTTGAAGGATGTAGAAAACAGGAGCAGAAAACTCTGTTTTCCAATAGTTTTACATATAACCACAAAACCGTGGCCTGGGTGGCTATTCTTTTTATTTGAAAGATAAGAACGGAGCTTTGAAATGGAGTTGCAGACTGGTTGCAAGATTCAGGAGAAATGTACAAATAGTACATTCGCTTTTCCATTTGTAACATTCCCATTATTTTACAAGCCCGCACTCCAGGCAGTGGCTGTCTTGTCTTTCAACATTTGCACAATTTTAGGCGCTTTATACGTGTTAATAATAATTTGCGAATCAGATGAAAGTCAATCTAATCTAGGGTTCTGTTTCCAACAGCGGATACAATTTGCTGCAGACACCTTGTTAATACAGGCAGAGGTGCAATTAAATAATACGGTATTAGACTTTGCAGCTGCAGGGTGAATTTGCGCTATTTGTAGCTATGGCTTTACCTGTCCCACACGTGACAACATGCAGCATCAGGTGATGGGCAGTGAGGCCGGGCTTCGCCAAAATGCCATGGTGGGCCAAATGGGGAGGCCTGGTGGGCCAGAGGTTCTTCACGGATGTGCTAATTGTTGTCTAAGGATCTCCAGATTTTCTACAATTCTGGCTGCGAGGGACAACGGATTTCTAGTTGTTGTTGTTGTTTAGTCGTTTAGTCGTGTCCGACTCTTCGTGACCCCCTGGACCAGAGCACGCCAGGCACTTCTGTCTTCCGCTGCCTCCCGCAGTTTGGTCAGACTCATGTTTGTAGCTTCGAAGGATCCCTTCATGGATCACTGCCTTGCCGTGGCCCCCCGTGGATCACTGCCATGAAGGACCCCTTCATGGATCACTGCCTTGCCGTGGCGAAGGGGCTTGAAGAACTCAGAGAAGCTATGAACTGTGCCAAGCAGGGCACCCAAGATGAACAGGTCATAGTGGAGAGTTTTGACCAAACGTGATCCACCTGGAGCAGGAACCGGCAAGCCACTCCAGTATCCCTGCCAAGAAAACTCCATGGACAAAGACAACAGGATTTCTAGTAGACAAACCCAAAGACTTTCCTCCCTTCACCACTGTGCCAGCTCACCTAAAGAGGGAGCCATTGTCCTGCTGTTTGGTGCCACCAATATAGTTGGCCAGAAAAGGTACAGTAGCTTATTTAATAGCTTTATAAATTTATATTCTGCCTTTCTTCCATCATGGAACTCAAGGCAGCTTGCATGGTGTTTCCGAGGTGTTCTTGTCTCCTGGCACTGAGCAGTTCCAGAAGGTGCTTCGTGTCAGCAACGTGGTGGCATCCTGGGTCCTCAGGCCATGAGCTGTTACATGGCACAAGAAGCAAATAGCACAGAGGCAGCCAATATGGTGCATTCTAGATATTTTGGACTACAACTCCCAGAAATCTCAGCCAATATAGTTGATAGTCGGGGTGATGGGAGCTGTAGTTCACAACTTCTGGTGGGCACCCCTGCAACAGGGTTTCAAATAGTCCACAGATCTCCTGCCTCTCCATTCAGTACTTGTTGATTGTGAGACATTTCCCTCTGAATACAGAAGAGCTGTTGGGGTGGGGGAGAAGGAAATTTCTCAGGAATTTGACTTTATTTTATCAGGCAATGACTTTATTTTAGCAGTTCCAGCATTGCTTGTACTACTTGTTCCCGTACCCACAGAATCACTCAAAAATGTATTCAGAACGAAGGTGGTTGTGCAGTCACAATACATTATACTCCCCATCTCTCCCACACTGAAATCTGTGGGACTTAAAATGTGCTCAGCTCTGGCAGAACCCAGGCTCTGTAGAAGATTAAAAGGAAGTCCCTGCCTGCAGGCTTACAACCTAACAAACAGGCACTCCCACTACAAAGGTGGCACAGATAGAAAAGGAAGTGAACCTGTCAAACATTTTTACACACGAGTGGATTGGCAGCAGAAGTGGCCCCGGATCCCCATCAACACATTTAGGGCCCCTCCAAGCATCCTTTTCCTTGTCCATTCATGAAGATTGGGGCTCAGGGCTCACTGTGGTCATCTTTTTCTTCTTCTTCTTCTTCTTCTTCTTCTTCTTCTTCTTCTTCTTCTTCTTCTTCTTCTTCTCACTCGTAGTCAAGTAAGATTGTCTTCCATAAACACGGTTTTAACAATGAGTCCGTAAATGACTGTGGAGGCCAATTCTGGATCCACACGTCCTTCCACAGTGGGGACATTGGTTTCTGGGTGGGAGCTGATCATGGTGAGAGTTTGCCAAGTGTGCCTTCCTCTTAGCATGTTTCTCCCTTGCATCCTGAGTTTGAGTGTCTTCAAAGCCTATGACACCTTTGGTAAAGGCTGTTCTCCCATTGGACCGCTTGCAGGCAAGTGTTTCCCAATTATTGGTGTTTATACTTTTTTAAAAAAATTGCCTTGAGGGAGCCTTTAAACCTCTTTTGTTGACCACCAGCATTACACTTTCCATTCTTAAATTCAGAATAGAGTAGCTGCTTTGAAAGACGATCATCAGGCATCCACACAACATGACCAGTCCAACAAAGTTGATGTTGAAGAATCATTGCTTCAGACAGTCCATGATTTACAGAAGCCATCACAGCTTCTGATTTTATCCCAGAATGTCCCACTTTTCCTTAGGACATCTCTATTTTCATTGGAGAAATACTGGAAGGTATGGAGTTATGCGACCCCTGTGCCAATGAGACAAGTAACTATGCGACCTTTAGAAGACATCTGAAGGCAGCCCTGTACAGCCGTACCTTGGTTGTCGAACGCCTTGTTACTCAGACGTTTTAGCTCCCGCCAGTGTTCGAGTTTGCGAACGTGTTTTGGAAGCTGAACATCCGACGTGGCTTCCGATTGAGTGCAGGAAGTTCCTGCAGCCAATCGGAAGCAGTGCCTTGATTTTCAAACCATTTCAGGAATCGAACAGACTCCTGGAACAGATTGAGTTTGACAACCAAGGTACGACTGTATAGGGAAGTTTTTGTTTTTCCACATTGTTGTTTTGTTTGTTTGTTATTCTGTATGTGTTTTCTCCTGCTTTTGTTGTGCTATAGCGCAAATGTACCCCTCCAGCTAGCGTGAATGTGCTGGCAATCTTGACAAAGCATTGTAGAACAACAAATAAAGCAGAACGTTGTATGGGCGGTCCAATACAAATCCACCACTATTGCACTATCCACAACATCTTGCAGAATATGCCTGCAACTCTCCACCCCCACTTCAGTCTGCCCCAGTCTGAAGGGAACCATAATCATCTCTGAAAACCTTGCACAGAAAAGGAGGGGTGGAGGGCAGCAGTTGGCTTGTGGACATAAAGCTGAAATAATTATTCTTAGCGTGAAATATCTGCATTAGACAAGCAAAGAAGAGGTTGGCCGTAATTTGATGTTGGCATTACCTAATATCACCCCTAGCTAAAGAGAAGTTAAGAGGCGAGAAATAGGAAAAAGCAAAGATCAGAGGAAAGGAGGAAAGAGTGAAATTACGGAGGAGTCATAAATAACAGAGAATTCATCTCTAGTTAATAGCCATTTCAGAAATGACCCATTATCCTCTGGAGTATCTGTGGTGCAGTAAATTTGCACAGCCAAAGTGGCCTCCATATATGAGGGATTAGATTCTATTATTTAATTTAAATTTACACATCATTAAATCCCCCTGAATAAAGCCATAATTTTCATAATAACGGAAGTTATGAAGAGAAAAGAATGATTAGCTCCTGCATGTCTTTAAAGAAAGAATTTCATAAAAGAGGTATGACTGATAACAAATCACACTTTGATTTTCAGGAACTGTATCCACTGAGGAGCTTTGGGGGTACGGCTTCCTCAGAGGTATTACAGGACTTCTCCCCTCATATGTTTTTCTTAAAGCATTAATATTTTTTTAAAAAAAGAAAGTCTGCTTTCCCGTGTGCTGGCAAGTTATTATAACAACAACAACAACAACAACAACAACAACACTGCAGCAAAATCCTTTACTTAGATTTCAACAACTGTTTGGGGTGTGCGTGTCTGTGAATGGACACTGTAAATAACATAATTTTTACCATTTGTTCTTTTCTGCATTTCATTTCCTTCTGACCCTACTATTTGCAATGCTACTCTATCCCACCCCCCTCCACAAACACAGACAACCATGTCTTCTCTTTGGCAATCACTCATAGCTGAGTAAGATTGTATTCCATGAACACGGTCTTAATGGTGTGTCCACAAGTGGCTGTGTGAAGGCCAATTCTGGATTTACACATCCTTCCACAGTAGGGATTTAGGTTTCCAGGCAGGAGTCGATCACATGCAACTTGAGGAAACACTTCATGCATCTGTTGAAGTAAAAGTGTAGTCCATGAAAGATTGTGACACAGACTTGTACGTTCAACCGCTGAAATATACACCCAATATATAGCAATGGAGATTTATGTTACTGCTTTATGAATGAACACTGTGTTTTATGAATGGACTCTGTATTTTGTGAACTACTTAAGAGCTACCAATAGGGAGCTCTAGAATCTGACAGCTAACCAATTGGGTACTACCAAACAGCGACCCCTATTGCTGAAAGCAGGTAATCAGCAGGGAATGCTTCACCTCAGCCTTTGCACGGTTGACTGAACACCCCTTGCTGTGCAGATAATGGAGAAAGCTCGTAAATTGTATCCCTTCTGGCATCCTGGCCAACTCTATTATGCTGGTGTAAACCCTGGTGCACCAGAAGCCCAGAATAGCAGCAAATAAAATCCACTCATACATCAGCAACTGATAAGACTTGTCAACCAGTTCTTCCAAAGTCTTCCTAAATTATAAAGCTCCAAAATACAGGCCAGAAGAGAACAGGTCTGGGAAGAGTGAGGCATACAATGGGCACCACCAGTGAAAAGGCCCTGCTCTGTGTAACTCCTGCCCTGTCATTTGATAGGGTGCCCACTTGCTGTCCTTCTTGGTTAATTGGTTTGGCAACTTCTGTGCACATGACGTGCAATGCTAATTATTTCCCCCAAGAGTTGAATGATATTCAGGTGAGGGTCAGATGCCTTGTCAACCCTAGGAGGTATATAAGAGGACAACCCGGCGGTTTTCAGTGTTAATTTTATGCATTTTTAAAAATCACCATGGTATTTAACAATAATATCTTATGTTCTTTAGAGGAGAAATTGTGAAATGCAGAATTTTAAATACCCATCATCATCCTTGGCTTCACTCAATTTTGTTTATAACACTCTTCCATTTTCTTCTAGTTGTGAGGGTGGGGGAGGGGCCTCACAAGTGGAGTAGCCTAGGGCCTCTCTTCATCTAAATCCGGAGGAGTGGGGAGTCCCATATGCACCACCTTGAGCTCCCTGGAGGAAAAGGTGGGATATAAATGCACTCAATAAGCAAATAAATAATTTTCAGACTCATACAGTTACTTGGAGTTGGCCCTAGTTTTAGATCTGAGGATAAATGGTTGCAGCTTGCCTACGATCATCACCTAGTGAGTTTGTGGCAAGAGCGACATTTGAACTCACAACTTGATGCTCTGAGTCCAAGCAGTTTGGCACAAAGGTCTTCAACGTGACATCATCACATGAATCAATATTTATAGACCACGTTTTGAGTCTTTGGAGCATTTACCTCCACAATCCCAGTAATACCTGAGCGTGGTATTATTGCCCCGTTACTGGAGATGGTGCAAGGAAGACAACTGAGGGAAGGGGTGGCACAGGCTCCATTTGAACCCTTAAGCCATGGACATGCAGTAAATACTTTCCCCATCACATTACACTAACTCTCAGTGGTTGTAATGCCGACCTTTGATGAATCCTGACCTTTGTAATGCATTTGCTCCATCTAAATACTAGCAATTTACTGAAGTAATTGCTCTGATGAGTTTTTAAATTGTTTTTAATATAATTTTTTACTAATTATATTGTGTGTGTATTTCCTTAGCATTTCAGTTTCCTGGCATTTCAGTTGAGGGCTCGAAATGCTCTTCAGATTGCTAGTGAATGGAAAGAATTCGTGGAAATTAAATATCCATCTAAAATTGTGAAGATGGGGCATTATTCACAAGCTCTCATTATTGGCTATGTCAATTTGTCCTAGAATTAGAGCAGAGAAGAAGCAGAATTGGAGCAAAAGACATTGTATTGATATTTTGAATCTTCTGTTTTCCCATCTACTCCTCACTCAGAGGTTTAATTGCTCCCTGAACTCTAAATCCAATCCTCATGGTGATTAAAGATTTATGCAAGATAATTCAATATATAGAGTAACAAAATATGTTTTATTTTCACATCCAGTTGTTAATAATTTAGTACCAGATCCTCGGCTGGTGTGAATTATTGATGTCAATAGAGCTACACTGATTCACACCAGCAGATTAACTAGTTGTTAATGCTGTAATATCAGTACACACACACACACACACACCTACTCAAACAGAAGTGCTATATAAATCCATATTGATGTGAGATCTAGCCCTACAATTATTTCCAATATGGAGTGTTTGTGGTAAAGATTTGAAGGTCACAGATTGAGACATCAGGCTTAGGATGGGATTGGCAAAGGAGTCAACTTCCAAGATATAAAGCCTAATTCATCTACCCCACTGGTCTTAATCCACAGAGTCTGCCATTCTCAGGATCTGACCCTTTCAAGGATTCAGCCTCCTTCTCAGATTCTCCAGGAGATGAAGTAAAATCTCAAGGCATGGGTCCAGAATCAAGTAAGCAGACTAGATTCTAGATGCCTTGAGAGCATTTCCTATTGCTTATTAAGTTCCCCTCCAACAGTCACAGTCAAGTCCCCTTTTCCCCCAGTCTACTGGGTGCTGTCCCACCATGCTGCCAGTCACTACTGGGCTCCACCAATGCCCACCTACAAACCTCTACCATCGATCTCCTGTCTGAGCCTCAGGAGACCTAGCACTCCTATCTCATGATCCCAAAATTTGTCCTTGCCGTTCTTTATCTAGAAAATATACATTGCACAATGTACTGTACAGCACTGGAGGAAAACGTGACGAGGAAATGGTGGTGAAGACCAGGAGCTACCAAGATGAGAAAGTCTGACATTTGCATCAGGGCCTGAAATGGCCAGCCATATTTTGAATGGTTAATCTTTTTTAGTAGCTGACGAGTGATATTCTAACCATAGCTGTCAACTTACAGATTTGAAAATAAGGGACCAGCAGCCAAAATAAGGGACCTGCAGCCTCACCTGTTCCAGGCACTCCAGTCTTCCTGTCCTCCTGCAGTCTGGTCAAACTCATGCTGGTAGCTTTGAGAACACTGTCCAACCAAATTTGTAACCAGAGGTTCAACTGAATAGAATCTGAATCACATGCACCACAAGGCCTACGCAGCCTCAACTTAAGATGACTCCCCGGCCTGGCTTTGCACTGCAAAGTTTGCAGCAGCACGTGCAACAAAATGGCGTCCAGCATTCAAAAACCCCCTCAGCTTACATTAACTAGCCACACACAAGGCATGCAAGCTCCACCCCCCAGCCGTTCTTAGACTCCTTATTGGGTGAGCAACACAGCCAAGCAACACAGTTGGAGCCTCCCTCCTCCCTGGCTGGCAGGGAGGGAGGGAGAGGAGCTGCTTCCTTTGAAATGTAAGGGACATCATTTAAGGGACATTTAAGGGACATCCATCAATAAGGGACAGCAGCGGGACATGGCGCTGGAATAAGGGACTGTCCCTTCAAGTAAGGGACACCTGACAGCTATGATTCTAACATATTTAAAATACTTTTTTTTCCTCTGCTGCCTGCTAAGTAATGGTTATATTTTGCAATGTGGGTCAAATTTAACGTCCCTTCCACTGACACCAAATGCTAGTTGTAGTGCAGTTCAGATAAATAGAGCCCCATTCACACAGTGCGACCTACTCATCTCTCATCTCCCTGTGTGCCCCAGGATTTGTTCTGGAGGGTCCCCTAACACCCCTGAGCAGATTTTGAGGGTGCATGGAGGGGGCACAGGGGAGAGGAGAGGGAAAGGCCTGTTGCACAAGTAGACATTTGTTGTGTGAGCAGAACAACAGCATTGGAGGCAACCAGTGCTTTTTTTCTGGGGGGAAATGGCGGAGGAACTCACCTCGAAGTTTGTTTGTTTGCTTGCTTGCTTGTAGCTGCCTACACTGGGCAGTGGCTAAATGTAAGGTGTGATTATTAAACTCAAGCAGACAACGATCTCAATTGGAAATGGCCACAACTTTATTAATTACAGATATGGCTGGATTTTTGGCTCAGGCATTGGTTGTACTATATATCTGTTCCAGCCCCCCAGAGAAGAACAACAAATTTAGAATGGTGAGAGAACTCAGTTCTTGCTCAAAAAATCCCCTGGATACCACAGTAATGATATATTTTAGCCATGCCAGTGTAAACCCTAGTTTTGCTATGTAGTAGAACATTCTAGAACTCCATAGTTCTAGAAGGAACCAGGCACCAGTTCATAGGGAACCAGGCAGAGGGCCTTCTCGGTAGTGGCGCCCGCCCTGTGGAACGCCCTCCCATCAGATGTCAAAGCGATAAACAACTACCTGACATTCAGAAGAAATCTTAAGGCAGCCCTGTTCAGGGAAGTTTTTAATGTGTGATTTTAGTGTATTTTTGGTTTCTGTGGAAGCTGCCCAGAGTGGCTGGGGAAACCCAGCCAGATGGGCGGGGTACATATAATAAATTATTATTATTATTATTATTATTATTATTATTATTATTATTAGCTGCTCAAACCAACGCTTGCCACATAGAAGAGTTGTGTGAGCCAGCTCACAGTCTCCAGAGGTCTTTGGACTGTGTTATGGGGGGGGGGTGTGCTGACAAGCTTTGTGAAATCCTCTCCAGTGGGTGGAATTCAGTAGAGACAGATGATAACGGTTGTCTTAATACAGATGTTCTCACTTTAGGGAATTCCAGAAGAACTCGCCACTAATCACAGACCCCATTTTCATTCAGAAGTAAAGGCTGCCCGGGGAGTTACGAATAAGAGGGGGGCAGGATTTAAAGCCACTGAGCTGCCAATAAACAGATGTGTTATTGTACATTGATAATGATCCAGCCCTGGAGGGCACACTCACAAAATGTGCACGTGATATGATCAGATTGGATAAGCTGCAAATGTTTCAAACGTTTTTCATAACGTTCTGCAAGCACGGCTGCTAGATTGTTACCCAGAGACACAGTGCCTATAGTTTTCAGTACCACATCTGGTGTGCATTCCTGCCCCGCTCATTCACTGGTCCCCCTCTGTTCTCACCCAGGGCTGTGGTGTGGGGCTGGAATGAGAGCTCTGCTAGCTGTTGCCAGAGGGCTGGTGCAGAGGGCAGGGAGGGAAGGGGTTAGTGCAGGGACAGAGTGAGAAGCCCTCCAATGAATGAGGTAGAGAAGAGCTTTCCAAGCTGTGTGCTGCTGCATGTTAGTGTGTCAGTTGCAATGTGTAGGTGTATCGCATGATATGTGTCTGTATCTTTTATAAGGGGGTAGTTCAACCTCCGGGATATGGGTGGTGCTGTGGCTTAAACCACAGAGCTGATCAGAAGGTTGGCGGTTCGAATCCCCGTGGCGGGGTGAGCTCCCGTTGCTCGGTCCCTGCTCCTGCCAACCTAGCAGTTCAAAAGCACAAAGTGCAAGTAGATAAATAGGTACCGCTCCGGTGGGAAGGTAAACGGTGTTTCCATGTGCTGCTCTGGTTCGCCAGAAGCGGCTTAGTCATGCTGGCCACATGACCTGGAAGCTGTATGCCGGCTCCCTCGGCCAATAAAGCGAGATGAGCGCCACAACCCCAGAGTCAGTCACGACTGGACCTAATGGTCAGGGGTCCCTTTACCTTTACCTTTTAGTTCAACCTCCAGTTTGCTGGTAAAACTGAATTACAGTGGTACCTTGGTTCTCAAACTTAATCCGTTCCAAAACCAAAGTGTTCCCGTAGAAAGTAATGTGAAATGGATTAATCCATTCCAGGCTTTTAAAAACAACCCCTAAAACAGCAATTTATCATGAATTTTACTATCTAACAAGACCATTAATCCATAAAATGAAAGCAATAATCAATGTACTGTACTATAAAATAAATAAGGCAGTATTGTAGATGATAAAAATTAAAATTATTATTTTTTTCTTACCTGCACTGATGATAGTCATTGTTTGGAAGGGGGTGCTTTTATCCATTTCCGCAGTCACACAGTCAATCAGTCAGTAGCTGAACTGGGTTCCACACAGTCACAAAAACAAATTAACCGAAAAATCCTCAAAAACAAAAATGCAAAATAAATAGCAATAACAAAAGCACCAAACTTAATCTGTTCCAGAAGCCCATTTGACTTCTGAAATGTTTGAAAAACAAGGCGCAGCTTCTGATTGGTGCAGGCGCCCCGGAAACAATAGCCGACAGCCGCATTGGACGTCCGGCTTCTGAAAATCATTTGAAAACTGGAACACTTACTTCTGGGTTTTCGGCATTTGAGAACCAAGGTACCACTGTACTGTCTTGCGAAATGATATGTGTCTAAAAAGTGTCTCTCCAACAGGAAAAGTTTGGAAAGCTCTGAGGTAGAGGAAACTCAGTTATGCGTGTGATTTAAAAAGTTGAATCTTTCTCTCTGTGTGTATCAAATTGTAGGCCATCAGCATAACAATAGCTTTCTATATCTTTATTTTTTATTTGCAACGGTCATATCCTTAATGAAAATTATGCGGTTAAAACTATTGTGAAGAAGCTTATCCCCCGTTCAAAGTGAATTAAGGCACAGCATTGCCGAGTCCAGATTTTGTCAAAGCATTCATTTCAAAAGCTGATCTGCTTATTTTGTTTTCTGCTTCTTTTAGAATATTGTGTCTTCTAAAAATTCCTTCTCCAAAAGGGCAAAGTGAACAGCACAAAGAGGTGCTCCGTTTTGCCTGAATGCATACAAAGGTGTTACCCTGCTTTGTTATCAGGAATCAAAGGGAGACCCTTCCCAATTTGCACCTCTCTGTCCCTGGTATCCACCAATGACAAGTGCTAACTACCCATCTCCAAGGGATACAGCCAGTGTGCTGGAATTCCCCCCTCCAACATCCCTTTTAATTGGATGACTGCCCTTCGTAAATATAGTGCCATTGGAATATGTCAGTTGTTCCCATTTTAACCAAAAGAAACCTATATGTTCTGTTCCACCTTGAACAGGTTTGTCTGTTTGCGCGACTAGAAGAAGATGCTCTGGTTGTAAGTTTCTAAACTTAGGAACCGCATTCGCGTAAGAACTACCTAGGAAACAGTGTTGCTTGATTTTTTAAATGCAGTTTCTTATTTCACCTTCTCTGCTACTGAGCTCATATAAATCCCTTCTTTGGATGGGTTGACAAAAGA
The DNA here is from genome assembly GCF_964234715.1 of Podarcis melisellensis. Lineage (NCBI taxonomy): Eukaryota > Metazoa > Chordata > Lepidosauria > Squamata > Lacertidae > Podarcis > Podarcis melisellensis. Next base: position 36,169,055 of record NC_138534.1, read on the forward strand.
TGGTATTCAACGAAGTTTTACCCAGGGTTAACCCACTGAAATTAATGGACTTGATTTAGACCTGTTCATTAATTTCAGTGGGCAGGATTCGCCTAAGGAGACCCATCAGGAGAAACCCTGTGCAAGGACATCTGCTTGCTCAATGGGCTCCCTCTGTCCGCTCTGCACCCCTCAAAATTAGTTGTGTGGGTTAGTTGTGTGGGTTGTGATAGACTATATGGGACTGGCAGAAATGACTGGCAGAATCCGAGACCAGGGAAGAGAGACGGCGGAAAAAGATTGGAAGAAATTTAAGGACTATCTTGGGAAATACTGCAAAATTAATGAATGTTAGAATGATGTTGGTTTAGAAATTAAGTGGTTTTCAGTTGTAATGATTAAGAAAATTGGAGGAAAAAAGAAAGAAAGGTGGAAAATTAAATGAAAATCAGTGGTGAGGATTTGCTGAATTAATAATTAGAATTGGAATACAAAAAGGGGAGGTATGAGGAGGTCTGGGAAGTAAGTTATAAGAAAATAAGTGAATGAAATTTTATTTGTTTTTAAATTGTTTTCAGTTTTGTATTTTTCTATTTTTGTTATTTTTTCTGTTTGTGTTTTGTTTTTATTATTGTGTTTTGTATAACCTTTGAAATGTTAACAAATATCTTTTTAAAAAAAATAGTTGTGTGGGGGTCAGGAGAACCCCAAGAATAAAACATGGGGAGGAGATTGCTCTACAGGTGCCTCGTCTGATTGCTGAATATGATCAGAATATTTTTTTAAAAAAAGTAAGAAGGTGCAAAGGCTTCTGTGTGTGCACTTTATTATGCATGCAGAATCCCAAAATCAATAGCTGGCAAAGGTAAATTGTCAGGTTGGAAAGGCATCTGAAGGCATGGGGGTGGGGGGCTGGTTTAATAAGATATGTGTACGCAGTGTTTCTCCTCTGAAATTTCAAGCCTCAAACAGGAGTACACATGAACAACTGCAACCTGTAATGAGGGGGGAAATATAGCAGTCCCTTCTATAATTCTTGAAGGAGACCTTGGGATGAATAGGAAAGTTACCATTAACTTGTGTTAATGGTACCTGCTCTGGTAATCTCGCTTGGACTACTGCAATGCGCTCTACGTGGGGCTACCTTTGAAGGTGACTCGGAAACTACAGCTAATCCAGAATGTGGCAGCTAGACTGGTGACTGGGAGTGGCTACCGGGACCTGATCACACTGGTCCTAAAGGACCTTTACTAGCTCCCAGTATGTTTCTAAGCACAATTCAAAGTGTTGGTGCTGACCTTGAAAGCCCTAAACGACCTCAGCCCAGTATACGTGAAGGAGCATCTCCACTGCTATTGTTCAGCCTGGACATTGAGGTCCACTTCCAAGGGTCTTCTGGCAGTTCCCTCACTGCAGGAAGTGAAGCTACAGGGAACCAAGCAGAGGGCCTTCTCGGTAGTGGCGCCCTCCCTGTGGAACACCCTCCCACCAGATGTCAAGGAAATGAAGAACTACTCAACTTTTAGAAGACATCTGTAGGCAGCCCTCTATTGAGAAGTTTTTAATGTTTGATGTTTTATTATGTTTTTATATATTCTGGAAGCCACCTAGATTGGCTGGGGGAACCCAGCCAGATGGGCGGGGTATAAAAAATAAAATAAGTTTAGTGCTACTTCAGTGTTATTCACAACAGTGACACAATCATAGCTCAGAAAGCTCGCAGTCTCTTACAGCAAGACAAAGCAGGTCTTGTGGTTGGTGGCTTGCAGACAGGAAGGCAGGCAGGGTTGTTGTTGTTGAATGATAGCTTTTCTACAAGGGATTCTCAGAGCCATCATTACATAGTTCACAGCAACCTTTGAAGCAATCAGTGGTTTTCAAACGATTGTTTTGGGAATACTGGGATTCCTTGGAAACTGAACCTGGCCCTTGATGAGATCAGTGAGAAAGATTCCCTGAAACACAGCTGGTTCCCCATTGCTGAACTCCCCTGTATTTTGCAACCCCACTAGAGTATTAGCTCATGATGCTGTGGAAACTCATTTCTTGCTGGAAATCATTCTTGCTTGGAAGCCTCGCTTGGATTCAGACTCTTAGTTGCTCGGTAAAAACGTAGCCCTGGATCCAAGTGGGTGGCATGGATCCAGACCTTCCTAGTCACCCTGGGTGACTTCACAGGAACTGAAAATACAAACAAGGAAGAAAGGCATGGGCGTAGCCAGGGGGCAGGGGGATCTGCTCCTCCAATCAATTAAACAAATTAAAATACTTAAGAAATTGATCAATTGTGTCGCAGATAACCTGCTTCTTCCTCCCCCTAACATAAAGCCTGCCCCCCCCAAAAAAATCCTGGCTACACCCATGGAAAAAAGGTCAGTTCACAGTGCATTCACAGGTTGTGTACACACTATACTTTTAAAGCATGTTTAAAGAACAATCTTTCCCTCTAAGAATTCTGGGCACTGTGGTTTACCCTTCACAGAGCTACCATTCCCAGCATCCTGAACAAACTACAGTGCCCAGAATTCTTTGAAGCGGGAAATGTGTTTGGACTGCGCTATAAAGCTATAGTGTGTGAGCATCTAGAGCCGAGCTGGCTTCATTCACTGTTTGGGGCTACCTTAACACATAGCTGTCAACTTACAGATTTGAAAATAAGGGACCAGCAGCCTTGAAAATAAGGGACCAGCAGTCAAAATAAGGGACCTGCAGCCTCACCTCTTCCAGGCACTCTAGTCTTCCTGTCCTCCTGCAGTCTGGTCAAACTCATGCTGGTAGCTTTGAGAACACTGTCCAACCAAACTTGTAACCAGAGGTTCAACTGAATAGCATCTGAATCACATGGACCACAAGGCCTATGCAGCCTCAACTTAAGATGGCTCCCCGGCCTGGCTTTGCACTGCAAAGTTTGCAGCAGCACGTGCAACAAAATGGCGTCCAGCATTCAAACCCCCCTCAGCTTGCATTAACTAGCCACACACAAGGCATGCAAGCTCCACCCCCCAGTCGTTCTTAGACTTCTTATTGGGTGAGCAACACAGCCAAGCAACACAGTTGGAGCCTCCCTCCTCCCTGGCCGGCAGGGAGGGAGGAAGAGGAGCTGCTTGCTTTGAAATTTAAGGGACATCATTTAAGGGACATCTATCAATAAGGGACAGCAGTGGGACATGGCGCTGGAATAAGGGACTGTCCCTTCAAATAAGGCACACTTGACAGCTATGTCTTAACATGACAGTGCAGGACTTGATACGTTTAAATACAATATTAAAAAAACGAAGCCCCTTTGAAATGAGAGGGCTGCACTTTTCAGCTCTATGGAGACTGCCCCCCCCAACTGCAGAGATGGTGGGAAATGGTGACATTAATGTACAGTCTTGGAACAGCATCACTCTTGCAGCAAGTCAGGCAATGCACTTTGAAGTCCTCACTGAGTATACAACTAGGGAGTCACCTGGCAAGGGATTTATTCAGGAATTTGGTATATTATCTATATTATCGCAGAATGACTATCTGTCATGAATAAACTTTTGTTTGGGCAGGAGAGGGTTGACAGGGTCAGAAGGACTAACCAGAATCATTCAGTCGTGGCTAAGCTGCAAGCCGCATCTCTTGCAGGAGGGAAACTGGAGCTAAATAGCCTCAAATCACTAAGAAAGAGCAAGAGACACCTTTGAGGGACATGATATGGCCACCCTGGACTCATGGGCCAAATGGGGAGGTCTGGTGAGCCTAATATAGCTCACAGGTCACACATCCCACAGCACCAGTACCAGATTTATGTACAGGTTAAGTAGGCTGAAGCCTAGGGCCTCTAAATCTAGGGGGCCTCACCAGCCCTCCTGCTCCCCAGCAGTAAGTCTCCCCTCTCCCAAAATTGCAAACCCTATACTTCATGCGAGGGCAGGGCAATTTGGGCCTCTAAGTCTAGGGGGCCTTGCCAGCCTGCCCGCTCCCCAGTACCACAGTTTCCCCTCTCCCAAAATTGCAAACCCCAGACTTCATGCAAGGGCAGGAAAACTCAGGCCCAGCAACTATGAGACTCAGGTCTAGCCAGTAGGGGCCCAATTTGAAGCAGTGGGGCACAACTTGATTTTTTTTTTCTTTTGTAGGGCCCCAGTTCACAACCAAAGTCTGCAAAATCTTGTGGATATAAATAAAATCCATCTAGATTGCCCTGGTGCAGGGGCCCCCATAGGAGCAGCCCGCAGGGCCCAATTGCTCCAATTGCCTTAAGGTCAGCCCTGATGAAACTGTTGGACGGACAAGCCCTGCACCATCTAGGTCCCTGGTGTCACCATTCAGAGTACAAACTCAAGGACTTGTTATGGAAATAAGGGGGGCACTTATGGGAAATCAGTTTTGTGCTTGTTTGGAGGTTCTAGCAGGGGAGCGCAGCTATCGTATACCCTTGACCGAAGAACGGTACACTCCTTCTATCTGGGATGGTCGTCCTCTTCCACCAAGCGCGCAGCTTCGGGAGGGACGCACATGGAGCGGTGAAGGAGGAAGGGGACACCCGCCTAGCCAGCCAGATCAGCCGAATCAACCCTGGCGATCAATGGGGTGACAGATGTCGCAGCCAGATCGCCCTCGAAATCAGTTTTGTCACCCCTTCCCCCCAAACCCCGAGACAATGAGCCCAGCCACCTTTTATTCACAGTCGCATAAGCACTACACTACAGCATGGCCATAAACTTGTACATTCAACCGCTGAAATATACACCCAATATGTAGCAGTGGAGATTTATGTTACTGCTTTATGAATGAACACAGTGTTTTATGAATGGACTCTGTATTTTGTGAATCATGTAAGAGCCACCAATAGGGAGCTCTAGAATCTGACAGCTAACCAATTGGGTACTACCAAACAGCGAGCCCTATTGCTGAAAGCAAATAACCAGCAGGGAATGCTTCAGCTCAGCCTTTGCTCTGTTGACTGAACACCCCCTGCTGTGCAGATAATGGAGAAAGCTCGTAACTTGTATCCCTTCTGGCATCCTGGGCAACTCTATTACGCTGGTGGAAACCCTGGTGCACAAGAAGTCCAGAATAGCAGCAAATAAAATCCGCTCATACATCAGCAACTGATAAGACTTGTCAACCAGTTCTTCCAAAGTCTTCTTAAATTATAAAGCTCCAGAATACAGGCCAAAAGAGAGCAGGTTTGGGAAGAGTGAGGCATACAATGGGCACCACCAGTGAAAAGGCCCTGCTCTGTGTAACTCCTGCCCTGTCATTTGCTAGGGTGCCCACTTGCCCTCCTTGACATGGAATGCTCTCTATTGGAGTCTCCAGGTCCAGTACAAAGACCATAAGAAGGGAGAGCAGGAACCTTGAAGTTCCCAACAGTTGTTAATCAACTAAGCAAGCACACAGGTCACCTTGGTCACAGTCAGGACGCCTATGTCCTGGCCAGACCTGCACCCAATCTTGTTTTTGTACAATCTTGTTTGTCCTTAGTAACCAAAATTATATTATCAACCTATACAAGCAGAAAAGTCGTTTTCCTTCATTTGCAAGGAATCATACAAGGCAAAATGGCACTAATAAAGAAAAGTTCCAGGGTGACAACAGAAAGCAAACGAAAAATGCTTTTGCAGTTCATCAAAACTATCCAGCAATAGCAAGTTATAGGAATACTGGTGCTATTAACAGTAATTCTTCTTTTTGGTTAATTGGTTCAGCAACTTCCATGCACATGATGTGTGATGCTAATTATTTCCCCCAAGAGTTAAATGATAACTAATCAGAGGCAGCTACAGGAGAGCTATCAGATTCAGGTGAGGGTGAGATGCCTTGTCAATCCCAGCAGGTATATAAGAGGACGACCCAGCCTGTCAAGGCCTGCAGTCTGCCCAGCTTCTATGGGGTCCAAAGTTTAACTTCAGAGGATGCTGAGCCATAGTTAAATGCCATGAAGGCTGAACATGATTCCTTAGGGAGGAACAAGGCATGGGGACTAGTTCCAGGCCTGCCCAGGCCACAAAGTCACAAAAGCAAACAAAAAAGAGCCGCAAAAACAAAAACGCAAAATAAATAGCAAAAACAGACAGACCTCAGTGTAACACTCAAAGTGGAAGTATTGCACTCAAATTGGAAGCATAGCACTCAAATCATCAGTGTGACACTCAAAACAGAAGTGTGGCACTCAAAACGGAACACGTTCAGCTTCCAAAAAAAAGTTAGCAAACCGGAACACTTACTTCCGGATTTGCAGTGTTTGGGTTCCAAGTTGTTTGAGTACTAAGGCGTTTGAGAACCAAGGGTACAACTGTATATTTTATCTTCAGGGGGTTTTCCCGTAGGTATGGGGATAACCATGTTTCCTTGTGGGCCCTCTGCACTGGATGAAATGCACATTGAATTATGACACAGAGTTCAATACAACATTCTGTATTCCCACAGCACACACATTGATTTTTTTTCAAAGAGGTTGATGACAGGCCTTTTCCACATTCCTCCTAGCAAATCCCAGAGAACTATTTCAGTGTTAGTTCCTTTTAGGATTGTGGGGAGAGGCAAATGTTTGATGCATATTAGCCTTTGTTTGTTTGTTTGTTTGTTGAATTGATATACCGCCTTATACCCACAGGTCTCAGGGCGGCTCACAGGATAAAATCAGAATACAAAACCATGAGATACATAATCAAAAGCAACAATATTTAGCATTAACAAGTGCATACAGCCTTGTAGCATTGCATAGTGTCATTTTGATGGGAAAGTCACGTGCAGATGATCCCCACCACTTACTAAATTGTTTATTGGGACTGTTGATCAATTCAGGAATATTGAGTTGATCAAGTCTTTTAACCTAGAAATAAATCTGCCTCTTATCAAAACCCCTTCATGGATCACTGCCTTGCCGTGGCGAAGGGGCTTGAAGAACTCAGAGAAACTATGAACTATGCCGAGCAGGGCACCCAAGATGAACAGGTCATAGTGGAGAGTTTTGACCAAACGTGATCCACCTGGAGGAGGAACCGGCAAGCCACTCCAGTATCCCTGCCAAAAACTTATCAAAAACTTTAATACAAGTGCCTTTTGAAGCTACTGAAGACAACTTGCAATTTAATAAACACTGACATTCAGTTGGGGAGGAATAGCCACCGCATTTCTCTCTCCTCCTCCCCTTAAAAAAATTCCTTATTACAGTTAATCAGCCTCAAAAAATAGACAAACAATCCACTAAGTTAAACTGTACTGTAGTCAAAAATTGCCCTCACCTGCTAAAATTTGTTTTAGATTATTAATATACTGAATGCATGAAGTTCTATTTATTTACCACATTTCATAGAATCAAAGCGTTGGAAGGGACCATGGAGGTCTTGACCTCAAATAAGATATTGTAGAGCTGGAAGAGGTTCAGAAAAGGGCAACCAGAAATGATCAAGAGAATGGAGCGACTCTGCTCTGAGGAAAGGTTGCAGCAGTTGGGGCTTTCTAGTTTAGAGAAAAGGTGAGTAATAGGTGACAAAACAGAAGGCTATAAAACTATAAATACTGCATACAACACTAATGTCTCACAACAAATGTAACTGATCTGTAGAAAACACAACCTGAAAAAAAGAGAAAATGCACGTATAGTGGTACCTTGGGTTACAAACGCTTTGGGTTACAAATGCTTTGGGTTACAAACTCTGCTAATCCGGAAGAAGTTGCTCCAGGTTGTGAACTTTGTCCCAGGATAAGAACGGAAATCGCACGCCAGCAGTGGGAGGCCCCATTAGCGAAAGTGCGCCTCAGATTAAGAACGGTTTCAAGTTAAGAACGGACCTCCGGAACAAATTAAGTTCATAACCCGAGGTACCACTGTACTTTTATTTTATTTTATTTTATTTATTTTTACAAAAGTGCCTAGGGAAAAGGCTTCCTCCCTCCAATAGGACTCCTCTTAGTCTTATCTAATCCAACCCCTTGCTAAATGTCAAACCTGGCAAATTTACAAGTAAGTCAGAATATTTACTATTCCCAGCAACGAATCCCGCAAAATAGCAACCTAATTAACAAACAAACAAAAAACCAACCACCCCAGTTGCTTCCATAATAGAAATACAATACCACCCCTGATCATACTGATTTGTTGAGAATCCATTGAAGTAAATGAAGAAGGCAACACTTGCTGAAGCTTCATGTATAAAAAGTACACATGGTGCTCTGGACTGGAGCATTCCTGTTAAAAATCTCAGAGGAACAATGCAAGGGGTTGAGGTCCCTTTGGGTCCCTTCCAAGTCTGCAATTCTCTGATTCTTTGCAATCAGCTAGTTTATCTCATCCTGTGTTGTGCCATTGCTTTGCCCTTCTATACTTGTTTTCCTCGTCACATGAGTTGTCTCAGACCTCCCAAAACATGTGCTTGCAGTAATCTCACGTTGCCAGGGTCAGGGTAGTGACTCACCAGTCTGGCCTCGGCACTCTAAGCTACAGAAAAGCAGCCCCTTGAGGATTTTGATTATTTGGGGTGTGAAGGGAGAAATGCAAGCTGCTGAGGAATTCCTGAGCTAGAACATGCCAAATGACTTGTCCAAGCTAGGACCATTCAGAAACAACATAGGGTCGTTGAGGGCCATTGACAATGCAAGAGAACTGTCCTCCCCCCTTGCCCTGAAGCGTGAACAGGGACTGGGGGTTTGGAAGGTTGCCAAGGTAACTAGGTGTGGGGTGACAGGAAAAGAGCATTTTAAGCAAAGTGTTCTGGGAAGGAGAAGGAAGAAGAAGGAGTGGGATCCATCTTGGGCAGGCTGGCTGAAGGCAAGGCTGGGCGAGATGCCTTGGACTCCATGGCTGCACTGCTGTGGGGGCCAAGCCTCTCTTGAAAAGACCACCCTGTAAGATCTGGACTCCCTTCATGCAGACTGAAGGTGTAAATAGGTGAATAGACCATATTTCTTAAAGCTATGACAGTCTCTGCCATTTCTCCATTCTCCAAAGGAACACAGACCCTGGGTGAGTGTCTGGAACCCCCAGGAATCTTACAGAGAGTGAGGGGTGGCACACGACTTTTGTAAGAGTATTTTATTGCTTCTTCACAAGTTGAAGCCAAATTTGAGTTCAAACTTGTCCCTTGGTGAACCACAGACTTGGTTTCTCCCTGGATTTTAAAAGAAGAAGCCCCAATAATCAGGATGGCATTCTGCGGCCTCATGGTGACATGGTTGATCGTATTTCTTAAGTGCTTTATTAGCAGATTGATTTGTCTCCCTCTGTTATGAGTTACTGGCCACAGCCTTATCTGGATGTGATCAACAGCCCCCAGTTCTGTAGCAAAACTGAGTACCACCACCGAGGCTCCTTCAGCTGAGGGTCCCTGTATACAGTCCACTGGCAAAACCTCCATCCTATGCATCTCTTTTTCTTATTTTCAATAAACACTTTCACCTTCTGGTACCTCACGAAAGGAGGAAAGCTGCCTTTAAAAACCAACAACAATTTGTCCATTTCCCTTGCTTGGTATTCCCTGAATGGAGCATTCAAGGACTGGTGATGGATTCCTCCGTAGAGGCCAAAGACCATGACAGCAGCAATCCATTCCCTTCATAGTCCCGGCCCTAGTTACGGCAAATGACTTGGCAACCAGTCGAAAGGATGATGACTACAAAGCCAGACAGTTACCACAGCCCAAACAGTATCCAGTTACACAGCTACAAAGGGGCAATGAGAGAGGAGCCTCTGTGAGAGATTATAGGAGGGCTTCAGATGGGAGAACTCCAAGGACCCAGATGAGATCAAAGGCAACCAGCCAGGGGAAAAGAAGAGGCTTGAAAAAGCAACCGTTTTTTTCTTCCCAGGAAAGAAACCTTGAGAGAATGACTGATCCCGCTTCCCAAGGGAAAGCCACTTCCTAGCAAAAATCCACCAATGCATTTCCTACACGTTGTTTTAACATTCTCCCGCTGTTTGTTATTTAAAATACGAAAGAAAATAAAGAGGCCTGCAACAACAGCAAAAAGTGTGATGTGGAGTACTGCTGCTGTTCAGTTGTTCCATCTCTCTCTCTCTCTCGCACACACACACACACACACACACACACAGACCCCTTCACACTCTGTGATCACCAAGCATGCTCAGTCTTCACTGGTGGGTGGGTGGGTGGGTGTGTCCCACTTCAGTTCCCCCCCCCTAAAGAATTTGTGTTCTTCTGCAAATTTTGGGATACCCTCACCCAAGCCCAGAATGTGAGGGTTATATTTCAGTTCTCATATATCAGTCTTCATCCATGTTCTCAGAGCCTCCAGTTGTTGTTTAGTCGTTTAGTCATGTCCAGCTCTTCGTGACCCCCTGGACCAGAGCATGCCAGGAACTCCTGTCTTCCACTGCCTCCTGCAGTTTGGTCAGACTCATGTTTGTAGCTTTGAGAACACTGTCCCACCATTTCATCCTCTGTCGTCCCCTTTTCCTTCTGCCCTCCATCTTCCCCAACATCAGGGTCTTTTCCAGGGAGTCTTCTTTTCTCATGAGGTGGCCAAAGTCTTGGAGCCTCAGTTTCATGATCTGTCCTTCCAGTGAGCACTCAGGGCTGATTTCCTTAAGAATAGATAGGTTTGATCTTCTTGCAGTCCATGGGACTCTCAAGAGTCTCCTCCAGCACCTCCAAGTGTCCCTCTTTTCCAGGAGAGTCCTGGATTTACAGAAGCCATCCTGGTTTCTGATTTTTGAATGTCCCACTTTCCTCAGGACATCTCTGTTCCCATCAGAGAAATGTTGGAGGGCATAGGCACCAACTCCCTGGGGCCCTGGGTGGTGTCCAAGCACCCACAAAATTCCCCATGAAGGGGTTGGGCACCCACAAATTTCAGTGCCAGGGCCATGCAGCTGCATGGCACCCATGGGCCCGAGCACCAGTGGCGTAGCGTGGGGGGTGCAGGGGGGCTGGGCACACCGGGCACAACATCTGGGGGGCGCTCACACTTGCAGCTCTCTGCCCCTGCTAAAATCCACGGGTTAGGGGGCGCAAATTACTTGCCTTGCCCCGGGTGCTGACAACCCACACTACGCCACTGCCGAGCACCCATGGTCGCAGGGCCAAGCTGGCACTCCTGTTGGAGGGAATGGAATAGGATGCCCCTAGGGCTTTTTTCCCCACCCGGAACTCGCCAGAACTCAGTTCCAGCACCTCTCCGGTGGGCACCATTGCCATTTTATGAGAACAGGAGAGGCATTCATGGTGAGTTCCGGCACCTCTTTTTCTGTAAAAAAATAGCACTGGACATCCCTATTTTCATCAGAGAAATGTTGAAGGGCATGTGTTCTCCTCACTCACTATATGTGGCTACACTTTTATATATAGTGGTACCTTGGTTCTCAAGCGATTTGGTACTCAAAACAACTTGGAACCCAAACACTGCAAACCCAGGGGTAAGTGTTCCGGTTTGCGAACTTTTTTTGGAAGCTGAACGTGCTCTGCTTTGAGTGTTACGCTTCTGTTTTGAGGGTTACGCTGAGGTCTGTCTGTTTTTGCTATTTATATTGCGTTTTTGTTTTTCCGGTTCTTTTTGTTTTGTTTTTGTGACTGTGCGGAAGCCAGTTCAGCTACTGACTGATTGATTTTGTGACCGCAGTACATTGTTTATTGCTTTCATTTTATGGATCAATGGCCTCGTTGGATAGTAAAATTCATGTTCAATTGCTGTTTTAGGGGTTGTTTTTAAAAGTCTGGAACCGATTAGTCCATTTTGCATGACTTTCTATGGGAAAGTGCGCCTTGGTTTTGGAATGCTTTGGTTTTGGAACAGACTTCCGGAACGGATTAAGTTTGAGAACCAAGGTACCACTGTAATTTGCACTGGAAGAGGCTGGTGCTCCACTTTCAGGCTTGATTTGAAGCGATGTATCAATTTCCAAACCCTAAATGGGGCACCAAGGTACGTCAAGGACCGCCTTATTCCACATAATGCAGCCTACATATTAAAATTGGGATCCCCATCCTTTGGGGGCTTATGGGCATATTTGGCACCAGCATGCTGTGAACACCACCACCAACACTGCCACAGGGGCAAGCCCAGTCACAAAATAACTGCATAACAGAGGGGTGGGCAGCTGGATGCTAAACTGGATGCTAAGGATTATTATGAATTGGCAGTCTTTTTGCATGGGAACTCCCCCTTCCATAGTTAAATTAAAGCTTGCACTGGTGTCTATAAGATGGCGGTTAAAAACCCACAGAACTTGTGCTTATCGGCATTGCCATGGCACAAGAACATGGAATCCAGGCAGAGTTTGTAGCTTTTACACTGGGCCGCCAGCAAAACCAGAGGTGACCTACGATGCAATTAACCGGGATTTTTAAAAAATAAAACCGCAAATTGCTGCCAAAACGTTGTGAAGTGCATTGAAGACAGGAGCGGGATTTAGAAACTGAGAGAAAAGAAATCAACATATTCTTCCTATTCCTACCATTTATTTGTTTATTTAAGAATCACCTTTTGCATGAAGCTCAAGGTGATTTACAGACAAACCATAAAAGCACCTAAAAATAGTTTTAGAAATAACACAAAGCGTGCCTGCACAGGAGCAAAAGCTGGTGGAAAAGCCTGCAGTCCTATGCAAACTTTGTGGTCCCTGGACCAAACGTTTTCACAAGCGTAATGGGCAATTAGAATGGGTTAAAGCAGTCTTGCCATATGGAAACAAGCAAGTTCATGAGAACAGATCCCTCTGCAGGATTCCCTTCTCTATGGCTCACTCGAGGTGCAGGATCAGCCTCCAACTCATTTATCGGGCTGCCACTCCCACCCAGAGCTTCTGGGGGCAGAGGAACTACCAAGAGAGCCCCCTCCGCCAATCTCAGCACCTGACAGGGTCAGCAAAGGAGAAGATGATCTTTCATATAGGGATTTAACCTCTAACATGAGCGCCTTGAGGGACGCGGGTGGTGCTGTGGGTTAAACCACAGAGCCTAGGACTTGCTGATCAGAAGGTCGGTGGTTCCAATCCCCGTGACGGGCTGAGCTCCCGTTGCTCAGTCACTGCTCCTGCCAACCTAGCAGTTCGAAAGCATGTCAAAGTGCAAGTATATAAATAGGTACCGCTCCGGCAGGAAGGTAAATGACGTTTCCGTGCGCTGCTCTGGTTCCCCAGAAGCGGCTTAGTCTTGCTGGCCACATGACCTGGAAGCTGTATGCTGGCTCCCTTGGCCAATAAAGCGAGATGAGTGCCGCAACCCCAGAGTCGGTCACGACTGGACCTAATGGTCAGGGGTCCCTTTACCTTTACCTATGAGCACCTTGAACTGGGCCTGAAAATGAACCAGCAGCTGGGTTATTTGAGATTTGAAGGGAACCCCATCCAGTAACCTGGCCACTGCATTTTGGACCAAGTTTCCAAATCGGAATGCACCCAACCAAAGAATGTGCGTGCGCGCACGCACACACACACACAACCATCAACAGGAAGGCTCAGCCACAGCTATGGCAATCTTTCTTTAAAGAAAAACCTTTGTAATTAAGTGTGTGCCTGGGATTTTTTTAAATCTCATGTGGATTTTCATTTAAGCTATGAACCAAGTCTGTGTGATCCCAGTTAAGTGGGTCTTACCACAAACCGGCAAGGTGCTATTAGTACACAATGCACGCTCTTCACTCTTTTGCTTGAACTGGTAGGCAGTCTGGAAAGGAAAATGGACCTCACCTAAAAGAGTACACACTCAGTTGCCTTACTATGTTTAAAGGCATTCATTTGCCCGTGTCATTTTCTTACTACAATGTGTGTCAGCAGCCCCTCCGGTCCCTCCCATCCCTTGGTGGGCTTCTGAATTCCTCGGGTAATGCACATATTAGATTCTTCTCCGCTAACAAATGACAGAAGAGTTCAATCTTTTAATCACACTATTGGCATATTTTAAAGGACAAGAGCTAATGCATGCAAGATTGGGTCTAAACTTTTCACTGGGAAAGAAATGTGGCAATGATTTGCCTTTTTGAGAACAGAAAGAAAGAGTGAGTGCCAAAAGCCAGACAAAAGGGAACGGACATCTTTTAAAACCCAGGCCCTGCTTTTAATTTCAAATAATCAATGAAACTTCCCTGTGTTATCTGGGCTGCTCTAGCTTCTCAGACGTTCCAGCAGTCCCACTGCTGACAATACTTGGGAATCTCATTAATAAGTCATACAACGAATGCTGCTCAATAACTTGCAATTTCTCATTAGTAAATCAGAATCTGCTGTTATTCGGGCCCAAATGGGAGGGGAGAGAGAAAGATCCAGCAGCCTTTAGCGCATAATTCAGGCCACGTACCCAGAATGAAACCTTTAGCAGCTGCCGCTCACACAATTAACATTCTGCAGTGTGCTGAAATGGGACTGTCTGGATGCCAAGGAGCGGTGGAAGGCACAGGCTTGGGGAACCCCCAAGCAAAGAAAGCCAGGGGATTGGTGGTAGGACAACAATGCGTGGTCAGAGGGAGAAGAGGGAACAGACTGGGAGGAGGTGGTGTCAGAAGCTGAAGAGGCAACAGGGTTTCGTGAGCAGGAAGAGGCTGTGGCAGAGAGCAGTCCAGAATCAGAGGCAGAAGTGGAGGCTGGAGAGGAGGGAGCAGAGAGGCAGAGACTGGGCAAGCTGCCGATGAAGCCAGGGAGTCTCTCCCTTCTGCTGTGACCAGCTCCCCTCCCCCCCCGGTCTTGGGTTGCAATGAGAAGTTTGAAGCAGGACTGTCATTGAGATGAAGAAGGAATTTGGCGAAGGAAATATTCTCGTCAGCCTTACATATAACACTAAGCGTGTTCTCCTTCATGGAGAGCATGTGTTGCGGTGGGGGCCGACAGGACACTCCACAGTTGTGGGGCGGGCTAATTGATCATTGGCCAATATTGTGATTGGGCTTCCCTTGTTGTGTGGAAGAAGTTAATGTTGCCATTTGTTGATTGACAGCCAGAAATGCTTAAACTCCCTGCATGAGGCATAGAGCTTCCTCTATTCGCTCCGTGCATCGGATTGCCTGCCCCCCCCCCATATTTAGGGGTTGTTCGCTTTGACCTTGCTATGCCTGTCATGGGGTCGCCTGCTGTTGGGGCAGGGGCCCGGTAGGAATTTTGTCCATTTGGCTGATTGGCTGGGGCCATTTGCTTTTTACCTACTGCGTAGCAAATTGTCACAACTTGTAAGGTTGTGGTTAGGCATTGGTTTATGGTTTGGTTGGTTGAGGGGCATGGATTGGCTGTGCCTGCCCCTCTAATGCTGCTGCTGCAAGGGATTCCGTTAAAGGAATACAGGGGTCACTATTGCTTTTGTCCGAACCTTGTCAAGGGGCTAGGGCCACGCAAGAGCCCCTGGTTGCATTTGGGGAAGGCTGAGGGCAGGTTCCCTGCTCTGTCGCTACCCCCAAATGTATTCCCCTTTTCTGACTTTCGCAGGCATGCGGAATGTTAGTCTGTCCCCCACTGGGGGGCAGATAGTCGCAACCAATGCCTAAGCAACCATTCACATTTTTGTATTTTAATCAAGTTGTGGCCGAAATTATGCCAAAAACCTTAAACAAAAATTCTGTGTGGTGTGTGAGTTATTTGGAGTGGCCTGGGGACCTCGACACACAAAACCCCATAATATATCAGAAAACATCGAGATGAACATATTTAAATTGGCAAGTTGCTCTTTTGGCTCCTGCAAGTACAAGATTCTGGATTAGTTGGGCATTTGGCCAGATCCAGTAGGACTCTTCTTCTGTACTTGAATGCAGACCATGCCTCACATTCAAGGAAATGAGACGTGCTATTTCAGTGCATCCTCTTGTCACAGAAAAAACAAGTAAGGAACTTTGCCATATGCTATCCTCCTACTAGCTTGGGTTGAACTGGCCTACTTTTGCATGCTTTTTGAGCCAGGGAGCAAGCAGGATCGCTTTGAGCTCAATAGTCATGAGGACTATTGAGTAGTCTCAAACTGAGTACTCTCCTAAAAAGTAGAGACATCACCTTGCCAACAAAGGTCCGTATAGTAAAAGCCATGGTTTTCCCAGTAGTGATGTATGGAAGTGAAAGCTGGACCATAAAGAAGGCTGATCCCCAAAGAATTGATGCTTTTGAATTATGGTGCTGGAGGAGACTCTTGAGAGTCCCATGGACTGCAAGAAGATCAAACGGATCCATTCTGAAGGAAATCAGCCCTGAGGGCTCACTGGAAGGTCAGATCGTGAAGCTGAGGCTCCAATACTTTGGCCACCTCATGAGAAGAGAAAACTCCCCGGAAAAGACCCTGATGTTGGGAAAGAAGGAGGACACAAGGAGAAGGGGACAACAGAGGACGAGATGGTGGGACAGTGTTCTCGAAGCTACCAGCGGGAGTTTGACCAAACTGCGGGAGGCAGTGGAAGACAGGAGTGCCTGGCGTGTTCTGGTCCACGGGGTCAAGAAGAGTCGGACACGACTAAACGACTAAAAAACAACAACAACATCCTCATGAGGACTAGTGTGTAAAGAAGAATGCGTGTTACGTGGGCTGCCAAAGTGCAAAGCCCGAGAACAAGGGGAGCAGTGGGGGCTGGGTGAATTTCACAGTGCTGAGCTCTACTCTTAAAAGCCTTCCTTAGCCTTTTTCTTTACTGATGCGATCATCTTTTACTGTAATGTTGCTGTAACTTACGAGGCATGAGAAAAACATAAAAGTTACTGTGCGAAATAATAATGGGGAACCAGACAGGCATATCTATAACATTAGGCTTTTGCATGCTCATAACTTTCCGCAGACACTGATGTTACTGTGCTGTTTGTTTCTAAGGTCTGTCTTGCTTATATATTGCCGTTCTGTGCCAACATTCTGTCTCCCTGTTGTGCTCCGAGTGTGACAAAGAAATGGAATACTTGGGACTGGTTGTAGGAGAGAAGGGATGCGTTTTATAGCCTCTCATCCCAGGAGCTGGGTGAGAGGGAGGGGGGAAGGAATTTGGGGAGGGGGGCGGGATTAGGACTACGGGTTTTTAGTAGCTAATTTTTGAAGAATGAGTCCTGGAGCTGTGTAATCTTAAATTCTTTTTTAAAAAGTGCTTTCTTCTTTTCATTGTCCCTCCCTCCCTCCCTTCCTCCCCACCCATCCCATTTTATGTTTTGTGTTTTATCTACTAGATTGTGGGCCTGGGGCCAGGGACTGCCTTGCTTTTTAATCCCTATGCAGCATGTAGCAAGTTGCAGGCAGTTTATTAATAATAACAGCAAGTTTGGGCTTGTCCACATTTGAGCATTATTTAGCTGTTAATCTGCTCCCCGCCCCCATTCGAATTAGACCAGAGCAGTCCACACACGCACATTTTTAATTTATATGAGAGGAGCAACTTTGGTTTTTTTCCATTCATACCAGTTGGCGTTCTCTATTGCGCATGCCCCTGCCTTCTGATTGGTGAAGTCTGTTATGCAAATTCAGCACAGTCAGGGCATGTGCGCAGATAGCTACAGGCACACCTAGTTTCAAATAAAAAAATTAAAAATCCTGGCCAAAGTGGGCAAGAGCTCAGCCAGACAATTGTAAATTTGCTTGTGCGTGTTTCTGGTTTTGTGCAAATCTGAGGGGTCAAACTGTTTGTGGGGTGTCTGAGAGTGGCTGTGGGTGGGTGTCCCCTGCCCTTACTAGCACCCAGGAAAATAAATGAAAGCAATTGTAAATTCTCGGCACACACTTTTCAGACTTTTGCCCATAACATCTGGTGTAGAAACTTTCAACTATGCTTTGCTTGTGCAGTTTTGGGGTTCTGTGAAAATCTGAGTGATAGAAATTGGGGGTTGGGGAGGACCATTCAGGAGCACACTAGAAATAGTTATGAGCACTGCCAGAAAAGAAATAACAGCAGTGTGAAAGTATGGGAATGGAAAAGGGACTCCCTCCGTGCAGACTGAAGGTGTAAATAGGTGAATGAACCTGTTATGTACTCAGTTGAACAGGATCCAAAAGGCAGCAGTCTGATTGGTCTTAGAACAATAGGATTCAGAATGCAGCAGTCTGATTGGTCCTGGAACAATAGGATCCAGAATGCAGCAGTCTGATTGGTCCACAGGAGCCACCCAATCCAGCTCCAGGTAGAAGGGAATCCGCAACCTGATTGGCCTACAGGAGAATCCCAGAATTAGCCAATCACGTGGGGCCCATTGCGTAAATAATGTATATAAGGCAGACATTCTGGGGGAACTTCCATTCCTCCTCACCACTATGAGCTGCATAAAGTGCATGAAATCTACTCTCAACTCCAAGTATATTTCAGAACCATACTTCTTAAAGCTACGACAGTCTCCGCCGTGTCTCAATTCTCCAAAGGAAC
The DNA here is from genome assembly GCF_964234715.1 of Podarcis melisellensis. Classification (NCBI taxonomy): domain Eukaryota; kingdom Metazoa; phylum Chordata; class Lepidosauria; order Squamata; family Lacertidae; genus Podarcis; species Podarcis melisellensis. The sequence goes on from NC_138534.1 coordinate 36,187,268, forward strand.
ACAGACCCTGAGTGAGTGCCTGGGACCCCCTGAAATCTTGCTGCAGCTTGGCAGAGAGTGGAGGTGACGCCTGACTTTCGTAACACTATTATATCTGCTCTTTCTAAATTCCCCTTGGTGAAAGCATTCGCTTTGGCTAGGATTCAGCAGCTGCCACCAGCAGTTTTCAAAGGACAATATGATAATACTCCATTCCGTTGCCTTCATTGTATCTATGGAGATGGTGGTGCTCAGAACATTCCACAATACAGTTTCTGCCGCTTCATTACTGAGGATATATTGATTGTTCTGTCTTCATTATTGGCAGGATTATGTAAGAGTATTTACTTGAGGATATAGAGCGAGCAGAGTAGGGAGGGAAGGGTCATTTTGAGCATGGCCAGTTTCACTGTGGTGGCTGCAGAATGCCTCCAGAATTACTCTGACAACCATGTTGTGGTCTGCAAACCAGATCATGGATGCTTTCTATGGTATTCTGCACTATTGTATACTCTTGTTATTTTTGGTATACCTGTTCTAATTTTAAAGATAATTTGTTGTAGCTCATGGGTAGCCAGTGTGGTACCTCCATATGCTGTTGGACCATATCTCCCATCAGTCCCAGCCGGGATGGCCGATGGTCAGGGATGATGGGAATTGTACTCCAATAATAACTGGAGGGTACCATACCGTATCTACTACCTGTTAGATAGCTCATATTGATTATGGAGGAAGATGTTAGTAGTGAGGAGGGGGAAAGGGAAAGCAGTAAAAATGAGAGAAGGCAAGGGCAGGAGAAGGATAATGGACAAGGGAATAGCTGGAGACCTTCTTCCACTTTGCCACTGAAATTTCATGAGTCTGTAACTACTATGTATGTATATTATAAAACCAACATTTAAATTTGTGGTCTATTAAAATGGTGATTTCAGACTGCATTTCAAAATCACTTGTAAAAAACAACATGAATTGCCAGTAAATTTACAGATAGCTTCCAAGAATGGCAGGAAGTCCAAGCAAGGAAAAAGAGCTTATTCCAACCCCATAGGGCTTTGTAAACATTAGAGGTGCCACCCCTCTTCTGTTGCCTTATCGGGATTCAGCTACAGTTCATTGACCATCGTGCAGCCCACCACAGCATCTGAGCACTGACTCAGGACTTGCACAGTGACACCCAATTCAGATGATACTGAGAAAAGGAGTTGGGCATTACTGGTGTACTGATGCTGCCGCCCTTCAAATTTCCTAATGGCCAACAGCTTCATATAGATGTTAAGTAGCAACAGGGACAAAACTGTTGTCTTGCAGCACTGCAAAGCATAGCTGCCTGGGGAGCAAGACAACTTTCTAAAATCAATTCCAGCAGATAGCAGTGGGACCACTGCAAAACAGTGCCCCAGCCCATAGACTTGGACCTGAAGTATACCATGCCTGGTGGTATCAAAAACTGGTGAGAGATCCAGCAAGAGAGTCTCATGAAAGGGTACCGCCCAATGAACACTGAAGTGGGGGGGGTGCTAAAAGGAAAAACACAATTTAACACCAGGCGAAAAGCAGCCTGTTCTGCATTTTGGTACACTTCTCCTGGAGACCCCAAAATGGAAGCTAAAATCCAGAACCTCTGTTAAGTTGTGGGTGAACATATCAGACGACACAGTGATTCTTCAAACAGCTCTTATTTATTCACAGGCCAGAACAGAACTGAATTGAAGGGTTCAGCCAGCCTGCTTATACAGAGCTCCACTACAACGCAACAGTAACCCTTTTCTGTAACTACCCAATCACTGAACTTTTGATTCCTTATTTGCATATGTGGACCTGAGTGAAAACTATCTGCAGTATCCCCCTGCTGGCCCAGGGTGAGAACTTCAGTACATAACAACCTCCAAGTGTCCCTATTTTCCAGGGACAACCCTCTCGGTTTCTGATTTGATTCCAGAATGTCCAGCTTTTCCTTAGGACACCCCTCTTTTCACTGGAGAAATGTTGGAGGGTATGGAGTTATATGCCCCAAGCTGAGGAGATAAGTATGCAACCTTTAGAAGACAGCCCTGTATAGGGAAAGGGTTTTTTAATGTTTTATTATGTTTTTATATATGTTGGAAGACACCCAGAGTGGCTGGGGCAACCCAGATGGACTAGGTATAAATAATAAAATTATTTATACCTAGTCCATCTGTGTATCTGAAGAAGTGTGCATGCACACGAAAGCTCATACCAAGAACTAACTTAGTTGGTCTTTAAGGTGCTACTGGAAGGAATTTTTTTTTGTTTTGTTTTTAATAAAATTATTATTATTATTATTCAGGACATCCCTATTTTCATTGGAGAAATGTTGTAGGACTAGATGATGCTCAGGATCCCTTCCAAATCTACAATTCTATGAATCCTGACCTCCCTTTTCACCTCCCCACTGAACTCTGAAACGACGTTGTCGTGCATATAGATACAGACCAGGCAACATTACTTTCAGGGCACATTCTCAAGCTGCGAGTACAGTTTTTGCCTTAAACACCATCCACAGACATTTAACTGGTGTCAAAGCACATGAAAAGCAAAAGAACATTGCCTCCATCGCCAGCGTGCTGCCAGTCTCTCATTGTCTGAATGACAGAATTCACTCTCTGTGACTGCTCTCACCAAACTGACTCCATGTGCCACAGGAAAGCGGAGGGGGAGCATCTACTCTTCCATGAAATTTCATGAGCAGTCAAGCAAGGAGACAAGTGTCACCACTGGAATGATGCCTCAGTGGGTGTCTTGATTTTTTGTTTTCGTCTCTCCTCCTCGCCCCCACCATTGAATGGATGATACCTTTGCTATTTACAAAATATTTTGATTGCGGCAGCCAAGCTCCGTGTAGCAAAACTAGGAACTGCTTTGGGTGCCTTCTAGGTGGAAAGAGGGTTGATACATTTTATTAATAAAATATGGGAAAGTTGAGTAAGCTTCATTTATTGATGTTTTGTAAATTCCACTTTAACCCAGAACGTGGGTGGTGCTGTGGGTTAAACCACAGAGCCTAGGACTTGCCGATCAGAAGGTCGGCGGTTCGAATCCCCCAACGAGGTGAGCTCCCGTTGCTTGGCCCCTGCTCCTGCCAACCTAGGAGTTCGAAAGCACATCAAAGTGCAAGTAGATAAATAGGTACCACTCCAGCGGGAAGGTAAACGGCGTTTCCGTGCACTGCTCTGGTTCGCCAGAAGCGGCTTAGTCATGCTGGCCACATGACCCAGAAGCTGTATGCCGGCTCCTTCGGCCAGTAAAGCGAGATGAGCGCCGCAACCCCAGAGTCGGCCACAACTGGACCTAATGGTCAGGAGTCCCCTTTAACCTTAAATTCCATGTCAGACCCCTGTACAAATTGCTTTGTTCCATTTTGGAAATGGTTTTATGTGTTTTAAAATGGTAGCAATTTTTATCTGTTTCAAGACCGTGTTTTCTATTTTTTCTATCCCATTGTGGGACCTCATGGGGAACGGAGGGTAATACACAGTGTTGGAAACTGAGATATGAAAGTCAAGATCTAAATGGCACCTTAAACCTAGGCTATGGGTACAACAACGGAATGTCTAGGCATCCTTTTTTTATAACAAGAATACAAAGCTTTAAATGAATGAATAGCAGCTAAAATCTTATATTTATTTTTCACATGGTCTAGTCCTCATCTGCAGACTGCCAAAAACAAAGCCATACTTCCCCTGCCCACCCCCCTAATTTTCTTAAGAGGGTCTCTTCTCCATTCTTCAGAAAGTAGCTGGAAATAGGGAGGCAGAAAAAGGTCCTCCTTTCCTTCCACTCTGCAGTTTTAATCTGAAATCTTAAGCGCAGTACTGTGCCCAGAGCTTAGATACTGCTCGTGCTAATGAAATTCACTGTCGCAAAACGCGCCTAGAACAATGGGAGTTTTGAATGCTGGCAATACATCTTATAAATAAACAAAATAAAATAAAGTTTGCTGGAGGCTTTTGTTGAGCAAACTCCCAGGGATAGCAAGAGATTTATTTAAGCAACCCTTAAGAATGCAGGTTATAAAGTCTTGATGTAAATCCTCACCTGATGAGTTGGGACAAATGTGGTTGGTTGGTTGGTTGGTTGGTTGATTGATTATTTAATTTCTATACTACTTAATATTTTATAAATACCTCTGTGTGGTGCGTGGTGCACAAAAAAACTAAAACAACAGACAATGTCAACAAGATATTACAAAAATAAAAAGGTAAAGGTAAAGGACCCCTGACAGTTAAGTCCAGTCGCGAACGATTCTGGGGTTGCGGCGCTCACCTCGCTTTACTGGCCAAGGCAGCCGGCGTTTGTCCGCAGACAGTTTTTCTGGGTCATGTGGCCAGTATGACTAAGCTGCTTCTGGCGAACCAGAGCAGCGCACAGAAACACCATCTACCTTCCCACCAAAGCGGTACCTACCGGTATTTATCTACTTGCACTTTGAAGTGCTTTCGAACTGCTAGGTTGGCAGGAGCAGGGACCAAGCAATGGGAGCTCACCCCGTTGTGGGGATTCGAACCGCCGACCTTCCAATCGGCAAGACCTAGGCTCTGTGGTTTAGACCAGTGTTTCCCAACCTTGTGCCTCCAGATGTTTTTGGCCTACAACTCCCATCATCCCTAGCTAGCAAGACCAGTGGTCAGGGATGATGGGAATTGTAGTTCAAAAACAGCTGGAGGCCCAAGGTTGGGAAACACTGGTTTAGACCACAGCTCCACCCGCGTCCTGATTACAAGAATACACAGTTACATATAAAAGTGTTACATTAATACAAATATACGTGTGTGTGTGTGTGTGTGTGTGTGTGTGTGTGTTCATTTTCCAAAAAAACCTCTCATCTTATCCACCAAAGTCTCACAATGAGAAGAGCTACTGGAAACAGTGGACATCACCTTTGTGACCTCCAACAGATTCCTAACAGAAGCCTCATGACCTGGAACAAAGGCTAATGAGAAACCCAGGACTGTGTGAGCACAGATTTAGGACCTTCCTTGGTTATAAAAGGAAAAGAGGTGATACGTCCTGTGATACGTTCACAGAATGAGTCACCTGGATTGCGCAAGCTTGAGATAAATGATGGCCCATTGCCTGGTCAGTCTCCTGTTGTATCGCCTGCCCTCTTAGGTTCCATCTCTGCATCAGTACTAGACTTCTATGGACATTAAACTGGAGAAACCTTTCCAATCTAGACTTTGGTAGAGCAGCCAGTGGCAAGCAAACATAGCATGGTGTTGTTTTCTTCCTAGGACAAATCCATAAATATTTTCCAAACAGTGGCATAAATTTTAGGAAAGAGGTGTCTGCCTCACCTTGTAGTAAATCCCCAGTTGCTATTCAATATAATTTTATGTAGTGATAATAATGTTGAGATAAGAGAGAGGTTCAACTCTGTACGATATAGTGTTCCCGAATGCTGAGAAATCTTATGGCTTTATGGGGTAAGCACATGCTGCTCTTAAAATAAATTGGTTTTATGTCTGGCAATACACTGTTTCAATATTTGGGTCATCATTTGTAGTAATGAGAAAGGACAAGCGCTAATAAAATGTGGTGTACATCATAAATACTGATTAGCTTTTCGACACATTAATAATAATGACATTGCAATGTTACCTCTAGTACCATCACAAGCTTGCTCATGGTTTTTTCTTCTTCTCCATCATCATACTGTAGGAGATCGGGGTGGGATCTCCCAAATTCATTGGTGGTTTCTGCCTACTGGAATCAATGGGGTGAAAGTCAGGGAGCTTAATGGTTGGAGGAGCCAGAATCAATGATACAGCAAATGAGAGGTGCAGCCAACCAATTCTAGTTTGGCTCCTTATGTATGATGTTTTTTAGGGTGGTCTTTGGCTAGGGGAGATGGGACGCGGGTGGCACTGTGGGTTAAACCACAGAGCCTAGGATTTGCCAATCAGAAGGTTGGCGGTTCGAATCCCCGTGACGGGGTGAGCTCTCGTTGCTCGGTCCCTGCTCCTGCCAACCTAGCAGTTTGAAAGCACATCAAAGTGCAAATAGATAAATAGGTACCGCTCCAGCAGGAAGGTAAATGGCGTTTCCATGCGCTGCTCTGGGTCATCAGAAGCAGCTTAATCATGCTGGCCACACGACTTGGAAGCTGTACGCCGGCTCCCTTGGCCAATAAAGCGAGATGAGCACCGCAACCCCAGAGTTGGTCATGACTGGACCTAATGGTCAGAGGTCCCTTAACCTTTACCTTTTGGCTTGGGGTGGGGCAATGTCTAAAGTACCGGTATTTAAAGGGTCTTGCACACCTTTGTTCTGGGTTTCTCTTACCTCCTTTCAAGTGGGGAGGGACAGTACTCTGTTGCAACAGAAAAATAAAGATCTGCCTTGCTTTCACTGGATCCGGCCTCCATCCATTCTTCTCTGACCAATCATGGACTTATGGGACTCAGAGTCCCTTGGGGAGTCGGGCATCAAAAGCCAACCCCCAATTTTTCTACAACAAAGTCAAATCGGTTTGGTGGTGTTGACTCACATACTTTTATTACTGGTATTCAGTGATGACAACCTATCAGATAAGGTGTTCTGGCATCAGTGCTCACTGGAAGGACAGATCCTGAAGCTGAGGCTCCAATACTTTGGCCACCTCATGAGAAGAGAAGACTCCCTAGAAAAGACCCTGATGTTGGGAAAGATGGAGGGCACAAGGAGAAGGGGACGACAGAGGACGAGATGGTTGGACAGTGTTCTCGAAGGTACCAGCATGAATTTGTCCAAACTGTGGGTGGCGGTGGAAGACAGGAGTGCTTGGCATGCTCTGGTCCAGGGGGTCAGGAAGAGTCGGACAGGACTAAACGACTAAACAACAACAACATCCTGAATGTGATTTGGTTTATTTCTGGCCATTTTACAAAGGCAGGCTTTTCTAGCCTTGTTAAGTGCTTGCTTGCATCTAATTTCACATTGTGTGTGTGTGTGTGTGTGTGTGTGTGTGTGTGTGTGTGTGAGAGAGAGAGAGAGAGAGAGAGAGAGAGAGAGAGTTATCTCTTTTTCCCAGTATGACGGCTTTCCCCCCTTTCTTTCACATCCCTCTCCATTGGTTCCCTTCTTACCTGTTTGACAAATCATTCAGTGTATCCTGCTATAGAATGATCCCCCCATCCCATCCCCTCACCTGCTCTTTCCCATTGGGTAACCCACTTGGTGGGACTGTCACTCATGCACAACAATACTGCATCATTTATAAACTGATGAAACCCATTTCTTTTTCTCTTTCACTTTCTCTGCACCTTTCTATCTGCCTGCCTCATCTCCATTTGAATTGTTAATTTTGGTACCTTAACAACAAGGGAAATGTTGGGGTTATCACAATCACCTTTTTCTCATTGTATGTGAGTTCTTTTTCACATCATGGGGGATGTTTTGATCACTGCCATTGTCATGAGACACCTGATGCTATTTTAGATCAGAAGCATTGTCTCTCGCCACTGCAACAGCCCATAACTTACATTCCAACCCTGTATCAAGTTGCCCAAAGGCAGGTAAAAGTGAGGCTACCTTTGATCAGCGAGCCACTGGTCCATGGCTGGTGGAATTCCCCAGGGGTCACTAATCTCAGGGACACTTGGAGGGTCTGCTAAGGGCCCACTAAAAAAACCAATATAACCTATAAAAACTCTTTAGAATAGAGTTTTATGCATATCCATAAATGTGAGCTTATTGTGCTGGTCCCAGGGGGGATGAGGTATTATTACCGTAGGCCAAGATCAACAGGGAGCCGGGCAGGTCAGCAGGAACGGAGGTAGGGCAGAAGCAGGAGTCCAGGTGGGGAAGCAGGAACACTGGTAAGGCAGAAGCAGGAATCCAGGCGGGGAAGCAGGAACACTGGTAAGGCAGAAGCAGGAATCCAGGCGGGGAAGCAGGAACACTGGTAAGGCAGAAGCAGGAATCCAGGCGGGGAAGCAGGAACACTGGTAAGGCAGAAGCAGGAATCCAGGCGAGGAATAGGCACACTGGGAGTGCCAAACAAGGACTGGGTAAAGCAGTTACTTCACAACGACGTTGCTCCCGCAACCTGGGACCGGGCTGCCTGGCCTTTATCTTCTTCTAAGGCCGGGGGCGGTCCCGGCCCCCAGAAGCCCCGCCTCTCTTGGCCTTAAGGCGAGCACTCCTCCTGGGAGACACCAGTTCCCTTCGCCTCTCTGCCCTAAGCCTCTGCAGATCAGGAGAGGCCGAAGGGTTACTGGGCCCCGGGGGAGGCTCACCTGTAGCCACTGAGTCTTCCAGCACCTCTGGGGCCTGAATGCTTTCACCTGGTGCCTGCTCTTGAGTTTCCTCAGCAACTAGGCCTTGCCCCAGTTCAACCGGCCCTGGAGGCGGGGACTCCTGTGCCGGCTGGGATTCCTCCGGATCGCTCTCAGACTCGGAATCCCAGGCCATCACACCATCCCCCCTCCCAGGCCCCCCCTCACTTGAGGGCCCGGACCCGGCTTGCTGGGGTACGCTGCATGAAACTCCCGGATGCAGGCAGGTGCGTGGACGTTGACCGCTGGTTCCCAGGAACGGTCCTCTGGCCCATACCCCTTCCAGTCAATGAGATACTGCAGCCTTCCCCTGCGGTATCGGGAGTCCAGAATGCGTTCCACCTCGTACTCAGGCTCTCCCTGCACCAAAACTGGCTGCGGTCGGGGACGGTCCGGGTGGAACTCGTCGGGTGGGGCCACCGGACTCAGAAGGGACCTGTGGAATACCGGGTGAACCTTCAGGTTTGCTGGCAACCGGAGACGGAATGCCACCGGCGAGACCTGGTCCACGATAGGGAACGGGCCGGTGAACCGGGCGTCCAGTTTCCGCGAAGGTCGAGAAGGGTGGAGGTGACGAGTGGAAAGCCATACCAAATCACCGACGTGAAGTTCCGGCCCCACCTGGCGGTGGCGGTCGGCCTGGACCTTGTACGCCTCCTTGGCCTGGCGCAGCTGCTCCATCAACAGCTGTTGCTGGGACTGGAGCTCCTGAAGCCACTCTGTCACCGCAGGGACCGCAGATGCCGGCAGCACATCCGGAAACAACCGTGGATGAAGGCCATAACTGGCTTGGAACGGGGTCTGCTGGGTGGACGCATTCACCGCGTTGTTATAAGCGAACTCCGCCAATGCTAGGTGGTCGACCCAGTCGTCCTGCTGGTAGCTGCAGTAACACCGGAGGTACTGTTCCAGTACCGCGTTCGCCCGTTCCGTCTGGCCATCAGTCTGTGGGTGGTAAGCAGATGAGAGACAGACCTCTGTTCCGAGGGCCTGGTGCAAAGCACGCCAAAACCGGGACGTGAACTGAACGCCGCGGTCGGATACTACACGCTCAGGTAGGCCATGCAGGCGGAAGACATGCTGAAGGTACAGCTGCGCGGTTTCCTTAGCTGAGGGTATGGATGGGCAGGGGGCACAGTGCACCATCTTCGTGAAGTGGTCGGAGAAAACTAGAAGGCAGGTGCAGCCACGAGACGGGGGTAACTCCACTACAAAGTCTAGAGAAACTGTGTGCCAAGGACGTGGTGGAACCGGCAACGGCTGAAGGAGGCCGGGGGGTCGCCCGGTAGGCCCCTTGGCCCGCCTGCAGACGTCACAACCAGCGACGTAGCGAGCCACGTCAGCCTTCAAACGGGGCCACCAAAACTCACGGCTTACCAGATGGGTGGTCCGATACCGCCCAAAGTGCCCCGCCGCTGGAGCGTCATGGGTCATCCGGAGAACCTCAGCCCGCAGCGGCCCTGGTGGGATGTACAGGCGCCCGTGGTGCAGCAGAAGACCCTGATGCGAGACCAGCCCTGGATACTGAGGGCATGATCCTTCGGCCAGTTCCCGGAGTCGTTCCTGGGCCCAAGCGTCGACCCGCTGCTGTTCCCGCACCCGAGCCTGCAGTGGCCCGACCTCCTGGGTGGCCAGGAACGCAGCTGGTGGTAGGATCGTGGTGGGTGCTGCTTGCTGAACCGTGTCTGCGTTGTCTTCAGGTTTCCGGGACAGGGCATCCGCCTTCTGGTTTTGGGAGCTAGGGATGTAGCGGATCCGGAACTGGAACCGGGAAAAGAACAACGCCCACCGGATCTGCCTTTGGTTCAGCTTGCGGGTGGTCTGGAGGTATTCCAGGTTCCGGTGGTCGGTTCTCACCTCCACCGGGTGTCTCGCTCCTTCAAGGTGGTGGCGCCAAACCTCAAAGGCCACCTTGATGGCCAGCAGTTCCCGCTCCCACACGGTATAGTTACGCTCCGCTGGAAGGAGCTGACGGGAATAGAAGGCGCAGGGTAAGAGTGGCGCTTCCGGTTCGTGCTGCTGAGACAGGACGGCACCGAGAGCCGTACTGGAGGCGTCAGTCTCTACCACAAAGGGTCGAGAAGGATCCGGATGTTGCAAGATTGGCGCTCTCTGGAAACAGGCCTTCAACCCTTGAAATGCCTCCTCCGCCTCCTTGTCCCAGGAAAACGGCGTCTTGGGGCGCAGAAGCCGGGTCAACGGGGTGGTGCGGTGAGCATAATCCGCAATGAAGGTCCGGTAATAGTTGGCGAACCCCAGGAAACGCTGTAGGTCCTTGCGGTTCCGAGGTGCCGCCCATTCTCGAACCGCTGCCACCTTCCCAGGATCCATTTGCACCCCACCTGGTGAGAGCCGATGACCCAGGAAGTCCACTGACTGCTGATGGAACTCGCACTTGCTGAGCTTTGCATACAGACGATGCTCGCGCAAGCGCTGCAGCACGGTCCGGACATGGCCCTCGTGGCACGCCGGGTCACGAGAGTAAACCAGAATGTCATCCAGGTACACCACCACGTACTTGTCTAGCAAGTCCTGGAACACGTGGTTGATGTACCGTTCGAACACAGCAGGCGCGTTGCACAAACCAAAGGGCATAACCAGGTATTCGAACTGTCCGTACCGGGTCCCGAATGCTGTCTTCCACTCATCCCCGGCGCGGATCCGAATCAAATTGTAGGCTCCCCGGAGGTCTAGCTTGGTGAACACCTGCGCCCCTTGCACCCGCTCCAGTAACTCCGAAATAAGGGGCAAGGGGTACCGGTCCGGGATGGTAATTTTGTTCAGGGCCCGGTAATCATGGCAAAGGCGGAGCTCCCCACATTTCTTTTTAACAAAGAGCACTGGCGCAGCAGTGGGCGAGGTAGAAGGTCTAATGAACCCACGCTCCAGGTTCTTGCGCAAGAAGTCCTGCAAAGCCTCGCGCTCTGGCTCTGTTACATCAGTTGTGACCGTGGGGCTGCCGGAAAAAGCTGGAGCCGTGAACTGGAAGTGTCGGCGACCCCGGGCCTGACGACGATCCTCCAACCGATCGTCTATTTGTAGACACCGTTGAATGAGAGTATCTAGCGTGGTGGGGCGTTCCATTGTGGCCAACTGGTCCAGTACCTCGTCTGAAAGCCCTTCGAGATACTGGTCCCGCAGTGCCGAATCATTCCAGGTCAAGTCCTGTGCCAACAGCCGAAACTCTGTGGTATATGCGGCCACCGTGGACTTGCCCTGTTTCAAACGCCGAATCGCCCGGTTGGCTTGACTCCCTTTCTGGGGATTGCCGAACGCGGCCTCTAAACGATTGCAAAACCCCATATAGTCTGCCAGCAAGGGGGAGTCTTGTCTGAGTAGCGGCAACGCCCACTTGGCCGCCTGGTCCTTTAACAAACTAATCAAAAAGTGCACCTTGGTGCGGTCGTCAGGAAAGTTCCGGGCTCGCCCCTGAATATACAGCTTGGCCTGGGCCAGGAACATGGGAAAGCTGGCCGGGGCTCCATCAAATTTCTCAGGCAAAGCCACTGGGTACTTGCCAGGAGCCGGGGCGTCGGCCCCAGGAGCCGGCAGGGCTTCCAAGCGTTGCTGAAGTGCCACAACCGCGTCACTGAGCTGCTGCACGGTGTGAGTCAAGGTCTGGTTCCTCTGGGCCAAATCCACCAGTGCAGCCGCCTGGTCAGCCATGGCCTCTGGCTCTTCCCGAACGCACCCCTACGAAGGGGGGGGTGCGGGTGTGGCGGGAGCAAACTGTGCTGGTCCCAGGGGGGATGAGGTATTATTACCGTAGGCCAAGATCAACAGGGAGCCGGGCAGGTCAGCAGGAACGGAGGTAGGGCAGAAGCAGGAGTCCAGGTGGGGAAGCAGGAACACTGGTAAGGCAGAAGCAGGAATCCAGGCGGGGAAGCAGGAACACTGGTAAGGCAGAAGCAGGAATCCAGGCGGGGAAGCAGGAACACTGGTAAGGCAGAAGCAGGAATCCAGGCGGGGAAGCAGGAACACTGGTAAGGCAGAAGCAGGAATCCAGGCGAGGAATAGGCACACTGGGAGTGCCAAACAAGGACTGGGTAAAGCAGTTACTTCACAACGACGTTGCTCCCGCAATCTGGGACCGGGCTGCCTGGCCTTTATCTTCTTCTAAGGCCGGGGGCGGTCCCGGCCCCCAGAAGCCCCGCCTCTCTTGGCCTTAAGGCGAGCACTCCTCCTGGGAGACACCAGTTCCCTTCGCCTCTCTGCCCTAAGCCTCTGCAGATCAGGAGAGGCCGAAGGGTTACTGGGCCCCGGGGGAGGCTCACCTGTAGCCACTGAGTCTTCCAGCACCTCTGGGGCCTGAATGCTTTCACCTGGTGCCTGCTCTTGAGTTTCCTCAGCAACTAGGCCTTGCCCCAGTTCAACCGGCCCTGGAGGCGGGGACTCCTGTGCCGGCTGGGATTCCTCCGGATCGCTCTCAGACTCGGAATCCCAGGCCATCACACTTATCTGGACAGTGCTACATAAATAGTACCGTATTTTTTGCTCTATAAGACTCACTTTTTGTCACGAATTCCTTGCGGCGCTTTTAGCAGAATTCTCAGAGTCTCAGGTTCTTTAGTGCAGTATTTATTATTGTGAGCTAAATATATATATACAAATATCTACAGAAGCAGTTCAGACAGAGTACCTGCACCTTGAGGCAAAAGAAGACTCCACACTCATCTACACCACTCCACCATCACAATTACTATTGGACAGGCTTTACCTTTAAACCGGTGACAGCCAATCACATTACTGCTGAGTCATTCCACAGAGAGTATTGCATCAGCCTGTTGCAAACTGAAGCCTGCAGACTTACTTACACAACATCCTGTGAATCCCAACACTTTTTCCCTCCTAAAAAGTAAGGGGAAATGTGTGTGCGTCTTATGGAGCGAATGCAGGCTGCGCAGCTATCCCAGAAGCCAGAACAGCAAGAAGGATTGCAGCTTTCGCTGCGCAGCGATCCTTCTTGCTGTTCTGGCTTCTGAGATTCAGAATTTTTTTCTTCTTGTTTTCCTCCTCCAAAAACTAGGTGGTCTGGTGCGTCTTATAGAGCGAAAAATACAGTAATTATTGTGGCTTTGTTAAATAGACTTGGTTTTACTACCCATTAATAATTTTACTAAGCTTTCATGGTACATCAGCTTTCCCCAGCCTGGTGTCATCTGGTTGTTTTGGACTACAACTCTCAGCTCCTGGTGTATATGATGCTTACTAGAGCACCTTAAGCAAAAGGGAACAGATCCGGGTCCAAGGAGCTTCCAGCCTAAATTTTAGCAATGAGGTCGAGATTCAAATCTAGATCCACTTGGCCATGAAGCTCACTGGGTGACCTTGGGCCAGTCACTGATATCTCTCAGTCTATATAACCCCTGGGTTGTTGTGTGGATTAAATGGTGGGGGAAGAATCCTGTACACCAAGGAAGGGGAAACTTGTGGACTTCCAGATGATTTTGGACTGCAAATCCCATCATCCCTGGCCACTGGTCATGATGGCCAACCACACCTGGAGGGCCACAGATTCCCCATTTCAATGTATGCCATCCATAGCTCCAAGGGTGAAAGGTGAGATAGCTTATCCTGCAAAGGTCCAAAGTTGTTTCCAGGTACAGCTGGGAACGATTCCTGCCTGAAAGCCAGAAAAACCAATGCCAGTCAGTGTAGACAAGATTGAACTAGAGTCAGACCAAAATTGGGAAATTGGAAAAGTCAAAACACCCCATCAATTAGTGATTGGCAAACAAAATTATTTGAATTTGTTGAACTTGCAAAAATGACCCAAAAAATTAGAAACCAAAAAAACACAAAGTTTATTAACGATTGGAACAAATTTATGACATACATCGAAGGGAATTATAGAAACTTAAAAACTATAGCAGGTCTGATATAGATCTTACGATGTGCAAACCATCAACAATCACCAGCTGCAGGAAAAATAAATTATGTATATCAAGAAGCCTGAAATCGGGAGGGATGGAGGTCAATAGGGAGTAGAAGAATGAGTTAAGTTCCTAAAGATATAAAGAAACAAATGTGAAGACAAAGAACTGTAATGGAAACGGACAATATTTTTATGTTATGTTTAGACATTTTCTATTTATTTTTTCTTTTTTTTGTAACTGTGGATTTGTTTTTCCTTTTTGGTTAAGTATATGAAACTCAATAAAAAGAAATGAAAAAAAGAACAACAAAGAACTAGAGTCAGACCAATGCTCAGATCTGGTATAAGGCAGTTTCTTAGGTTCCTAAATAGCTCTGTGTCAGGGACTGGACTGAGGAGGAATAGTGGAGACTTTCCCCACTTCTCAGAGAAGAAAGAGACAGTATAGATTTACAACAGTGGTTTGCAGACCAGGTCACAGTTCAGAGGCTGTAGAGGGGAGAAGCTGGGAAATATTGGAAGAGCAGCAGGAAGAAGAGGAAGCACCAGGGGAGAGTAGGCTGACAGATGCAGTGTCTTTAGAAAGCATTCCAGACACTCCTCCCCCCCCCCCAAAAAAAACACCTCGGCGGGCATTGAGAGTAGGAGAACAGAAAGATCAGAGGCAGAAAGCACAGATCAGCCAACATAAGGATGACGTATAATAGGAGAGAGAGGGGGGGGGGTCTTTACTCGGAGCAATACTGTTATGTACTGAAGTTCTCACCCTGGGCCAGCAGGGGGATACTGTAGATAGTTTTCACTCAGGTCCACATATGCAAATAAGGGACTGAAAGTGACGTTCAGTGATTGGATAGTTACAGAAAATGGTTACTGTTGCGTTCTAGTGGAGCTCTATATAAGCAGGCTGGCTGAACCCTTCAGTTCTGTTCTGGCCTGTGAATAAACAAGAGCTGTTTGAAGAAACGCTGTGTCGTCTGATATGTTCACCCACAACTTAACAAACACCATTATCCGAGAGATGGCATTTCTACATCTCTCTCTGAATATTGAATAAAATAACCTTGTTTTTCCATTACTGGCAGCCTGCCATGAAGGAGGGGGGTCGAATTCCCGGAAGCCTGACACTTTGGTTTGTTGCTGTGCAGAGGTGTCAGGTGCCCCCCCAAGATTGGGGACCCTGGTGCATGTCATGCACTGTGTGCATGTGACAACACACACACGGCGGAGGAGGCCGAGCGCTCTGAAGGAGCTGGCTACTGGACTTGCGACATGCATTGAGCATCGTGCACATGTGTCATGCATGTGGGATGCACGCAGGGCCACCTCAAGATTGAAGAGGAGGCCCCGCCTGCTTAAAACAAATATTGAGGGGGCCATGGTACCCTTGGCCCCCTAGAGTTGGCACCCCTATTGCTGTGTAATGTGTGAAACGGCCTGCAGGTATGGCAGCACCTGATCCAGATGTGGAGAGGCAGCACCTCTGCCTCATTGATGAAATACATAGGCACATATAAAGTGACTTGCTAATGGGCGATCCAGCAAGTAATCAAATTTGATGAGGAATTTCAGGAGCACACCCACACCCACACACCCCACCTTGGGGATAAAGGAGACCCTATTGTTAAAGACAACGGAAAGTACACAAAACACAAAAGAGTTTTAAATATTGCAAGAGCAGCTGGTGATTGCCACGGGGAAAGGATTACAAGAAGCAAGAGAAAAGGAGGATTCAAGAACAAGAGGGAAAAGGTTGAGGTCACTGCCCTGATATTTAAATCGCAGAAACTAGAAACGAAAGGCGGAAAAGAAATGGGGTTATTTGTTCTGGAGAAGGGATGGAACGGTCTGTCTGTTTTGGTTCTCTCAGTTTCTTCCTTTTCCCATCTTAAATTTGCTTCTCTGCGTTGCTGCAGCAATTTGCTCTTTTTTAAAAATCTGGAAAAAAATCTCTTCAGCATTAAATTTCTTCCAATACACATTTTTCTTATGCAGTTTTGACTAATACACACATTTTTGCAAGCAAATTCTCTCAGTATGATTCAATTTGTTACATTGTGTTCACTAATACATTCTTATGCACACTTTCCCCTAACACGCACATTTTTGTAAAAAAATGTTTGGTTGGAGAACTCCCTTGCAAAAATTGGCAAAGCACAAATTTTAAAAGATAGCTGTGTTTTAGTTCCCACGTGGTTTCAGAAAGTGCAAAGTCGATAAGAGTCAGCTTTAAATGATAACTGAATAGAATTTATTCTCCATCTTGAGTGAATACTATTAATTGCTCTTGAAAACACAATTAAGAGGCATCACTGATCACATAACAAAATTAACTAGCAGTTACGAATTATGAAAATATACTTAGAGAACTTTATCAGGGCATTGGGAGGGCAGCTGTGGAAAAAGAAGGCTTGCCAAAGCTATTTTAAGGTGAGGATCACTGTAGAGCTGCTGTAATAAAGTGGCAAAACCAGGAAGTCGTGGGTTCAAATCTTCTCTTAACCATGTGTTTAGTAGCTTTAGATAAGCTGCTATTCTCTCATCCCGCCATCAACAATGTGGAAGACATAATACTGACATCTTTTACATAGTGGCTGTAAAGATATTTGATATAACATACAGTTATAGATTTTAGGGGTGGGACCCCACTAAACCCTAGAAATTAATAAATGGTATAGTTTTGATTATTTGTAGTACTGAAGGGAAGATTTCAGGCCAGTGGAAAAATACAAGCTAAGCTTTCTTTCCAAACCAGGACTTCACCTAGGTCCTAGGATAGTGCCATTTACATGACCAAAGGTGTTGATGGCACATCTGAGAGGAATTCTTGGGCCTGGGCAGACAGGGTAACTGGGTGTGAAGTGACAGGAAAAGAGTGTATTGCGCAAGGTGTGCCCGGAAGAAGAAAAAGGAGGTGTCCATCTTGGGCAGGCTGGCTGAAGTCTTTGACTCCATGGCTGCACTGTTGTCGGGAACAAGCCCTGTTTGAGATGACCATGCTGTGAGAGCTGGACTCCTTCCATGCAGACTGAGGGTGTAAATATGTGGATAAATCAAATTTCTTAAAGCTATGACAGTCTCCCCCGCATCTCTTTCAGCTTCTGCCTCCTGGAAGAAGGTACAGGGTTATAAAGACTAGGACTAGCCGCCTGAGAAACAGTTTCTATCCAAATGCGATTTTGGTTTTAAACGCAGTGTAAGGTAGTCTCTATGGGAGTACATTGTATTTAATTATGGGGTAACAGAGTTTTTAGGGGGCTAACCAGGCTGGGATAGCTGGGATAGTAGGCTTGATGGTTTTTGAATGCCTGATGTAGATTTTTTCAATTTTGTTGTTCTGTATGGGACAATGACAATAAAGACTATCGTATCGTATCTCAATTCTCCAAAGGAACATAGACCCTGGATGAGTGCCTGGAACCCCCTGGAATCTTCCTGAAGCTCGGCAGAGACTAGGGATGGCAGCCAACTTTTGTAACACTAGGTAGAGGGTTTTGTGTGCTCAGAGTGCTATATAAAAGCTAAGTAGTGTTAAGCAGTGTGTAGGCTGCCTTTTACTTAACAAAAGCTGGGCTTCATAGATTCACAGAATAGTAGAGCTGAGAGAGACTCTGAGGGTCATCTGGTCCAACCCTGTGATGGTCTGGGATTCAGACTCAGAGGCTGAACCTGAGGAATCCCAGCCTGCACAGGATTCCCCGCCTCCAGAACCAGCTGAGCTGGGGCTGGCGCTTGAGCCTGAAGGATCCTCACCTGTGCTGGATCCTCAGGTGCAGGCACCAGCTGAGTCTGCTCCGGCTCCTGAGGTGATGGAGGACCCATTGCCTGCAGGTGCTCCACTCTCAGCCCCGTCAGGGGAAGCTGAGGTTGCCTCTGGGTCCGGTAACCCTCCAGCCTCTCCTGAGCTACAGAGGCTCAGGGCAGAGAGGCGGAGGGAACTAAGTTCCCGCAGGAGGAGTGCTGGCCTCCAGGCCAGGAGAGGCGAGTCACCTGTGGACCGGGGCCGCCCTATGCCTCGGGGCAGATAAAAGCCAGCCAGCCCCAGTCCCAAGTTGTGGGAGCAACATTGTTGGTAGCCAGTTCCTGCCGGAGCTCCTGACTTCACCCGACTCCCCGCCTTGGACCCCACTTCAGCTTTGACGGACTGCCTCCATACTGCACCCTCGACCTCGGACTGGACTCGGACCTCACCTCTCGGTTAGCCCCCGGGACCAGCACAAACCCCCTGCAATGCAGGAATCTCAACTAGATCCTTAACAGGTGGCAATTCAACCTCTGCTTGAAAACCTCCAAGGAGGGAGAATCCACCACATTCCCAAGGAGCACTGACACCTTCCCACCCACCCCCAGATGTTAAAAGTGCAGCACTCACTGTAACAACTTCATCATAAGAGCCAGCTCCTAGAAGCCGAGGTCCCTTTGCCCCCCTTCAATAAAATATTTGAGTGGGCAAGCCCCCCAAGTTGACGGACATTGCCATTCAAATGGTGTGCGGGTGCCATGTCTTGTGATCGATTATGTGGGGTGGGGTTCACCTGGGGTCCCCATTTTTTTATTCGGGTTGGCACCCCTGAAATGCATGGTGAGTACTGAAACCTTTTCTTCTTTTTTAAAAAAAGCACTGGAGTTATTCCAGCCACTACAGTGGTACCTCAGGTTACATACACTTCAGGTTACAGACGCTTCAGGTTACAGACTCTGCTAACCCAGAAATAGTACCTCGGGTTAAGAACTTTGCTTCAGGATGAGAACAGAAATTGTGTTCCGGCGGCATGGCGGCAGCAGGAGGCCCCATTAGCTAACGTGGTACCTCAGGTTAAGAACAGTTTCAGGTTAAGTTTCAGGTTAAGAATGGACCTCCGGAGCTAATTAAGTTCTTAACCCGAGGCACCACTGTATAAAATGGAAGCAGGCATCTCAGACACCAAGAAAACAAGGAGAAATGGGTCACTCATTCAGTATATGATTCGGTGTGTGGGTGTGGGGAATAGAGGGAAGACTAGAAGCTGGAAGAACATGCCTGCAAACAAAGCAAGGGTTTGTTCACATGTTAATTGCAAGAAGGAAAATGTAGCTACGCAGAGAGAAATTGTGGCAGCAAGGAGGAATGCATAAAATAGTTCAAACGAATGGCCTGGGGAGGGAGGGGTGCTTAGGAAGTTGATAATGAGATAAGAAGCCTTTCACCTCTGGGTCCCTGCCTTGAGCACAATCCTGATTGGTAGAATTGCTCCTGAGCAGATGCTCAGTGACCTGTACATCATTAACTTCTGGCCTTGAGGCCATGACCTTGCATTGCTGAAGTCGATAGATCTGCTGTTGACCTCCGTGACCAAAATAAGATACCCCAGTGGAGCCGACCCCCACCTCATGAACCTGACCGTCCTCCTTTGCACCAGTGCAGATGCCTACTTTAGATCAGGCCAGCCTGCCTCTCAAAAGTCATTGCCATCTCTCAAAAGTTGACTCTGAAGTCTGCAAACCGACAAGGAAGCCATGTACAGGTGAATCTGAGTCTTGGAAAATCTCATCTGTTCAGTGCTCAAAATCGTGTGCTTTTACATCCTCTGTATTAATAATTAAGTTGCAGTAATGTTCAGCCATAAAAAAAATGTATTAATTCAGCCACAGATGGTTTCTGGTATTAAATATATTTCTTTTTCCAGCTAAAAGGTAAGAGGGCGAAAGTGTTTCTGTGTTTCACTGAGCCAGACCATTGCTTAATTTAGCCTAGTACTGTCTCCTCTGGTTAGCAGCTGCTGCTGCTGTCCAAGATCTCAGGCAGAGAGGCTTTTCTCAGCCCTGTTCCCCAAGATCCTTTGTTCCACTGGGATGCCAAGGATTCAGCTGAACTGTGGACCTTTTGCATACAAACCCTGATTGACCTCAGTCCTCTCTTAAAGGTAAAGGTAAAGGTACCCCTGCCCGTACGGGCCAGTCTTGACAGACTCTGGGGTTGTGCGCCCATCTCACTTAAGAGGCCAGGGGCCAGCGCTGTCCGGAGACACTTCCGGGTCACATGGCCAGCGTGACATCGCTGCTCTGGCGAGCCAGAGCTGCACACGGAAACGCCGTTTACCTTCCCACTGGTAAGCGGTCCCTATTTATCTACTTGCACCGGGAGGTGCTTTCGAACTGCTAGGTTGGCAGGCGCTGGGACCGAGCAGCGGGAGCGCACCCCGCAGCAGGGATTCGAACCGCCGACCTTTTGATCGGCAAGTCCTAGGCGCTGAGGCTTTAACCCACAGCGCCACCTGTGTCCCTCTTACACACATGCAAAGTGCTTTTACTGGCCTTGCACTCCTGTGTCTTTCCGCAGCAGAACCACATGCAAAATCTGAGGCAGGCAGTAATTATTAGCACAGCTAAAAGTAACCGTAGCTCAGGGGCAAAGCATCAGCCTTGCTTGCAGAAGGGTTCCTGGAGCAATCCTTGGTGTCTGAAGATAGGGCTGGGCCGTGTCCTTGTCTGAAACCCCGGAGAGCCATTGCCAGTCAGTGCAGTGATGACTGGCCTAGATGGACCAGTGATGTGATTCAGCCTCCTATGCTGGGTTGATAAGCGGCCAAGCTCCCCATCTATTTATTAAGGCATATGCAAAAGTTCACGTTATCTGTGGTGCAGAGAGTTGCCCTGACACTGCATCACAAATAGCCTTAAAAGTACAAGTGTCAATCCCTATTTCAAAGATTATCTCCTTTGTTTAGCCTGAGCTAGTGAAGCTCTTCTTGACGTAGAGATAAAGAAATGGGAAGAAATGCAAGGCCGGTCGCTGATGCGCACAAAGACCTCCATCTCCTGTGATATCTTAAATACGTACTTCGGCGGAGGGGGGAATTCATGAATGCATCCCCATTGAAGAGGCTTAAGAGATAACTCTCTAAATCAGGAGTTCCCAAACTTTGGCCTGTGAGCTTCGTTCAGGGGTCCATGGTGTGTCTGTGGATTTGTGCCTGAAGACAGGACGTGACGTGACCACACCCAAGTCATTAAATATTCACAATGATTTTTAAACTATATTTTTATTGCATCTTTTATTTTGTATATTACAGTTGTACCTTGGATCCCGAACGCCTTGGTACTTGGACGTTTTGGCTCCCAAACACCGCAAACACGGAAGTGAGTGTTCCAGTTAGCAAACGTTCTTTGGAAGCAGAAAGGTCCGATGGAGCTTCCTGCCGCCAATCAGAAGCCACGCTTTGGTTTCCGAACATTTTGGAAGTCGAACAGACTTCCGGAACAGATTCTGTTTTACTTCCAAGGTACGACTACATGGCATTCAAATTCTAAGGCAATAAAATACAAGAGGTGGGAGGCAGGATTGTTAAGTGATCCAAAAAAACTCTCAGCAATTTCTTCTTCTTCTTCTTCTTCTTCTTCTTCTTCTTCTTCTTCTTCTTCTTCTTCTTCTTCTTCTTCTTCCTCTTCCTCTTCTTCCTCTTCTTCCTCTTCTTCCTCTTCTTCCTCTTCTTCTTCTATTTTTTAAGTTTCAACATTTTTAGCATATACAATCAAAACACAATTTCGTCTTTTCTCTTACTTTTGTTGTTTCCCTACCCTGTTTTTCATGTTTCTCCCCTTCTGCTGCACCCTGTTGTTGTTTAGTCGTTTAGTCGTGTCCGACTTTTGACTTGTGACCCCCTGGACCAGAGCACGCCAGGCACTCCTGTCTTCCACTGCCTCCCGCGGTTTGGTCAAACTCATGCTGGTAGCTTCGAGAACACTGTCCAACCATCTCGTCCTCTGTCACCCCCTTGTGCCCTCCATCTTTCCCAACATCAGGGTCTTTTCCAAGGAGTCTTCTCTTCTCATGAGGTGGCCAAAGTACTGGAGTCTCAGCTTCACGATCTGTCCTTCCAGTGAGCACTCAGGGCTGATTTCCTTCAAAATGGAGAGGTTTGATCTTCTTGCAGTCCATGGGACTCTCCAGAGTCTTTTAATTTCGTGGCTGCTGTCACCATCTGCAGTGATCATGGAGCCCAAGAAAGTAAAATCTCTCACTGCCTCCATTTCTTCTCCTTCTATTTGCCAGGAGGTGATGGGATCAGTGGCCATGATCTTCGTTTTTTTGATGCACTGCTGCACCCTATCTTCTATTAAATTATAACCTCAACAGCATTGTTATCTAACTCTAGGATCAGGGAGTTGAGAACCTCAGTTCAGAAGACTGAATGTGCTCCTCAGAGCTCTTCCCAGGCCACAGACCTTCCCAGTCCAGAAAGGTAAGAACCACACCTGTTGCTTCACCCACCTTTGCCTCTGTCCAGCACTGCCATGAGAAAGTGTGACCCCCCAGGCTGAAAAAGCTTTCCCATCCTGCTCAAGACTGTGGGGTTTGGGTCATCTCCCAAGTGATAAGCCTCCATGCTCAGTCATAGTAACCCAAAGTGTATCCATAAGGGATAAGGTAAAGGTAAAGGTACCCCTGCCCGTACGGGCCAGTCTTGCCAGACTCTGGGGTTGTGCGCCCATCTCACTCAGGAGGCCAGGGGCCAGCGCTGTCCGAAGACACTTCCGGGTCACGTGGCCAGCGTGACATCGCTGCTCTGGTGAGCCAGAGCTGCACACGGAAACGCCGTTTACCTTCCCGCTAGAAAGCGGTCCCTATTTATCTACTTGCACCCGAGGGTGCTTTCGAACTGCTAGGTTGGCAGGCGCTGGGACCGAGCAGCGGGAGCGCACCCCGCCACGGGGATTCGAACCGCGACCTTTCGATCGGCAAGCCCTAGGCGCTGAGGCTTTAACCCACAGCGCCACCCGCGTCCCCTCCATAAGGGATACCTCTAACCAAAATACGGTATATTGGAACGAGAGAGACAGATGGATTCCTGAAGCACCTCATTATATCACTGCAATAGACACTTTTTTTCTTTTGGCAGAAAGCGTAGGAACCTGCATTTTGACATAGCTCACTGAACTGTGTTCACTACCTCTTGTCATTACAATGAGGCTTCTTGCGTAATGTTTCTGTTTAAAAAGAAGCGCTAAATATGAAAAGTCATTTCGCGATCTGACTGGCAATGGTAACTTTGGCCTGTAGCTGCTGAAGCTGTATCTGCACAATTCAGAGCTCATTAAACATGGCACTAAAACACCAAGGCATTAAAATAACATTAATGAGTGCAATAACAGACTCTTGCATTTTTCTCACTGACTGACCATTCCATTAAGGTATGCCTATATTACTTAACATGAACAGAAACACTGTGTTGAATGCTGTTACTTGGTATGGTGACCCGTTGATTTATTGTCAACTGAATTTTGGACCTTAGGGCTCCTCTGCTGCCAGTTGCAAGACAGCAGTTCCCAAGTGTTAAAATAAAATGCATGAGCCTTTCTAAGATTCATTTACAAGTGTCAACAAAGCATTATCGCATGCCAAGAAAGCAAGAAGCTGTAAGAGACATTCATCACATCAGTTAAGGATTACAAGCAATAATTTTTCTGGGACTACTTAGAGAGCCTGCCACCCACTTGCACAGACTTTGTGACCTACTCACAAGTAGGTTCAAAAATGCTGCTTTAAGGTATAGTGTGGGCACAGCCATTTTGTCTAGTTCAGGCCTAAGACACTTGATGGGGAGATTGTTGAGATCAGTATCAAGGTGTATCTTAAACCTGGGTCTTTCACAACACTAGTGCCCCTTCTGAACGCAATGTTGTGTGCCTTGCCACAAAATGGGGTTGTTGTGGAGGGCACACCCCTGGAATCAGGCATTGGTGTGGATGCATCAAGTGACAAAACTCATGTACAATCACACATGGGCTTGCACACAGATGGGGCACCCACACATTTAGGCAGAGGCTTCGTCAGTTCAAATAATAATAATAATAATAATAATAATAATAATAATAATAATAATAATAATTTATTTGTACCCCCGCCCATCTGGCTGGGTTTCCAAAACCAAAAATACACTAAAATATCACAGATTAAAAACTTCCCTGAACAGGGCTGCCTTAAGATGTCTTCTGAATGTCAGGTAGTTGTTTATTGCTTTGACATCTGATGGGAGGGTGTTCCACAGGGCAGGTGCCACTACCGAGAAGGCCCTCTGCCTGGTTCCCTGTAGCTTTGCTTCTCGCAATGAGGGAACCGCCAGAAGGCCCTCAACGCTGAACCTCAGCGTCCGGGCAGAACGATGGGGGTGGAGACGCTCCTTCAGGTATACTGGGCCGAGGCCAAATGGCTTCCAATGTGCTTGGTGAACAGGGATGGGACCAACAGGTTAGCCCCGCTCTGTAATAATTGTGCAATTTCGCCTCTTGATGTGATTCACAAGTGCAGGGCAATAACTGAAAGCCTTGATCTTGTTAAGTTCAAAGTTATTTTGGCATTGGGGATGTGGCATTGGCATTCTATTATAACTGGAAATATTTTATATTATCAAATTTGACAGGAAAGTAAGAAAGGTTGTCTATCTTATAGAGGATGGCAATTCTTACTTATTACCTTTTAAAGCTATATCGTGCTTAATAGACACGCTGTATCCTTCCTTCAAAATCCTGCAGAAGACTCCTTTATGGAGACTGATTAAACTGATATTCTGGTTAAAAGCTTGAAAGTTATTTGATTCCTGTCTAGGTAGATCTCATTAAAAATTCATTCAGTTAATGAATTCGTAAGTTTCACTAAATATCCACCACCGAATAAAAGCAAGCTGTAATGTTAGGGTATGCTACTAACTCTAGTATTAAGGCAACATTTTGGCAACAGATCAGGGTAATTTAGTACACTGTCACAGCCTAGCCAAACATTTCAGTTTTGTGTTCTTAAGCAAAATTAACTGTTTATTTTTCAAGACACCTTTTCTGATTGATTTTGACAGCGGAACAGGGCATTGCTGAACTAATTAAACATCTGGGATTATCAACTGAAAATTAATCTTCATGTTCAGACTCTGCATTGGTTGTGCAACCTCCGGAGACACCACAAAAATCCCAATGGACATTCCAAGCCTTAGAAATTCCAGACTCTGAAGGCAACTAATTTGCCTGACAATCGCAACAGTGTCTGAAAACTAGTATTAACTAACCAATTAAACAAGCCTAATTTATTTGGAAAATAAAAATAGATCAATTTTCTAGCTCTCCCCCAAAGCACACCACCATCTCTATGAAGCAACCCATCTCTTTCTAATCCCTTTTATAAAATTGTATTTATTAATCATTTTGCTTTGTGTTAATCTCAAGTTTTCATGACTGTTCTGCAATATAGGAGGAAGACTGGGAGGAACTTCCAAGTAAATGTGTTTGGGATTCTGGCATAAAGTTCAATGATTTCAATGAGTTGTATAGCTGCAGAGGAATTTGAGTGTGACATAGGATATTCCCAAAACACATGTATATACAGCTGAATCCTGGCCATGTTTATCCAGAAACAACTCCCACCAAGTTCAGTAGGGCTTACTGCCAGGTGCAAATGTCTGCAGTCTGCCTTAGCAGGAAGTCCCATAATTCCAGTCCTATGCACTCCCAGTTATGTGCCTGGATGCCCCAGATTCATGCTTCCAGACAGCAGCAGTTGATCAATTAAGGCCACATAATTAGCACTAGTTTTTAATCAGGGCTTTTGGGGGGCGACGGGGCTACTCAGGAAGTATTCAAGCTCCTTCCCAGCGCTTGTTGTCGGCGGCAGGTTCTTGCGCGTCTGCAGCATGGTTGCCAGATGTTCCACCCATGAAAGGGCTGTCCAAAAACCATGACAGCCTCGCACAACGCACTTGATTCGTCCTCTTGCGAGGCGCAACCCTCCCCCTTTTCTCCCTTACAGGCCTCCGGAGCGTCCCTTCCTTTATTTTTACGTTAAACCCGCCGCCAAAGGTAGAATTTAGCAGCGCTGGACGGAAAACACACTGCGCACTAAGGTTTCCTTTAAAAACACAAACAGCTGGGTCGTGCGCCCAGGCGTGCGCAAGCAAGTGGACCATCCAACGAGCAAGCAATCGGGATCGTAAAAGCTCCTTGTTTGCGTTAGGCAGAGTTGCTGCTCTCTTATTATTATTATTATTGCTATTCTTGTTGTGAAGTTGCGGGGAGCCCAGATCAAGATCGTGATTGACAACCGCAGAGGCAAGCTGTGGCCACGCAGCCTGCAGTCCCTGGAGCTGCTCTGTGCTAGTAAATAATAGATCCCTCGATTTCTCTCCTCCTCCAACGTCCGCCCCCCCCCCGCCCCAATTCCTCCTCCTCCATCAGTCAGATCCCCAGCTTTGTCCGGGCAGCTCTTTCATCCCCCTGCTTCCCACACTGCCTCCCCTCCTCCCTCCCTCGCTGTCCTCAATGCATGATGGATGGAGAGCCAGCCCGGGAGCTGAAGCGATCAAGCCTCGTGCAATCGCCCGGCCGTCCAATCGATTGCACCACCAAAAAAATAAATAAAATAAAATGCTATTTGTTTCACTTCCTAGCACCGGGGAGGACGGCTTCCCGAAAGAAAGCGTGTCTTAAATTTAAAAGGAGGCGGTGGGGAGGGCGAGAAACAGGATCCATTTCCTCGCCAAGTGCGCACCAGGAAGGAAATTCGTTGCTATTAATTAAGGAATTGCAACGAAACCAAACACCCCCAGTCCTGTCTCTCCTCCTTGCAATGACACTTTGCGCTTCCTTCCACGAAAGGAGAGCCCTTTCCTTGCTGAAAAAGTGCCAGAAGGCCAGCAATGGGGCAGATAAAGATTTATTATTATTTTTCCAAGGCCCCCTGGTTGCTTGCGTTCCCCTTCCCGCCCACTCCTCCCCCTAGATCGCCAGGAACAAAGAAGGGGGAAAGCGTCTGGGAGCGGGGAGGGGGGGGTTGTTTGAGGATGATTCCGGGTTTGGCTCGTCGGGTCTGCCTGAGGCAGAGCTCTCCAGCGCTATTGATCTCTGCACATTTCACCCCGTGGTCGCCAAGAGAGGTTTCCTGTCTCTGTGGAAACTCTGTCTCCGGATCCCATGTGTCAGAGCTCATCTGGGAGAGCATTTCTTCCTCGAAAACGGCATCAGCTGGAGAGATGCGAGGCCGCTGTTCCCCAGCCTCTGACAGTTAACTCATTTCATGCAGCCGTGCAATCAGTCACATGCACGGGTGCAATATAAGATCATCCCCCCCTTAATTATGCAATGTGCGGATAAACACACACCTACTATAATAATATTAAATAAATGTTCTGTATTCCAGTCCATCATAGCCACGGAGAAAACACAGCGACCCTCGTTTCATTTTATTTTTAAAAAGCAACTCTTAACAAACACATGCAAGGAGGGAGGAGAGAGGCGCTCAGTTTGTTCCCCTTCTCTGCCTTACAGTACTTTCGGCACAAGCTCGGGGTTTTATAATCCGAATTAATTAATCCGGAGCAAGTACCGCCGCTTGGTTCCGTTTACACACTCGCAAACGTGACTGTCTTCACTCCACCCATACTTCTCCGTTGAGAGTGAGAAATATCCGCTCTTGCAGCAACCCTGATGATGCACCGGGATGAGTAAAAGGGCGTTAAGGGCCATCACAGACCCGGTCCGGGCAGGTGATGCGGAGTGTGCGCCCTTAGTGGTTATTGGCAGAGTTACAGGGCTGAATAAGTCACCCTTGCCCAGTCCTCACACAGCATCTGGAGGTAGGAAACAGACTCTGCACTGCAGGGTTAGCTTTGTGGATGTAGGAAGCCCCTATAACAGCCAGATCCAGCCTCTTTTGCCACCTAGAACCCTTTAATGTCTGGAGCTGCTAGTTCGCTCGGATGCAGTTGCGACGAAGAAGAGGTGCGGAAGAAAGGAAAATCGGGAGGAGGTCGAAAAGGCGGCCACAGTATTTCCATAGGAAGGGGAACTGGCGCAATCGATCGCCGTCTCTGCATGAGTCCCTGTTCTGATACAGTTCTGCAAACACGCCGTTTCCTGTTTCTGGCCGATCCAAGCGGACGGGGGTGGTCCCGAAGTGAGAAAGAAAAGAAATAAGAAAAGCTTGCTGACACCAACCCCCCATTGCATAGTTTACGCGCCGTCAGCCGAGCTGGGAGGGAGGGAGAAACGGCCAACGGAGGGAGTTTCTCATTCGGGGTCTGCAGTAGCAGAGGCGAGAAACTTCTTTTCCCAGGGACCCGGGATACAAAAAGGAGACGGCGGCACAAAGGCAGATCCCCATATTATTTCTTGCAAACGGGCGCGCACGCTCTCTGCTCTCCGCCGCCTCCCAGCGCCACACCGGATGCGAATCGGGAGTGGATTTCGCCGCTGTCCCGCCAGTACATATTTTGGCGAGGAGGGCCCAAGGGTGTGTGTGTGTGTGTGTGCGTGTTTAGAAATCCGCGGCGTGGATGCCCTTCGCTTTCCCTCCCCCTGACGGCGTGCTGCTGCTGCTGCTTTTGCAAAGAGGCGGTGCTGCTGCTCGCAGCAGCTGCGTTTCCTGGGGAGATCGGCTACCTTTTGTTTTTCCCTTGCACCGAATTACACCCCCACGAGGAACACGCTGGTGGGCCGGGCGTGGAGGAAGCAGTTGGGGTGGGGGGCGTACAAGCCAGGGGCAGCTGCCGCTTCTCTTTCTCCTCCCCTCCTCCCTCCCCTCCTCTTCCACCCCCCCCGGTGTACTTTGCTCGGCTGCTCCTCCTCCTCTTAAGGAAGTTTCCTCCCCCTCTTCTTCTCTTCTCTTCTTCTTCTTCTACGAGCGCCGCCGCCGCTGCACTTCCCCATATTTCGCAGCCTTGCCTAACCGCCCGCCCCAACTACTCCCAGGGTGGGGGGGGCGAGAGAGAGAGAGGAAGGGCTTTGGCCGGCGGACCCCCCCTCTCCTCCAGCGCGGTGGGGCTGAGCCGGGCACCCTGAGCGAGGCCGAATGCCGGTGGCGGCGGCGGCCAACTCGCACCCCCGCGCGGTGCAGCAGCCCGACGCCCGCCCCTTCGCCGCCTCCGTCCGCCTCCGGGACCGGGACCCCGCCAAGCAGCACCAAGGCGCCGAGGAGCGCCCCGAGCCCCACCGCCACGGCCAGGCCGCCGCCGCCTGGGAGGCGGCGAGGGCAGCCGGCGGCAGAACGGCGGCTCCTTCCGGCGCCGCTTCACCGCCCGCCCTGCTGGCTTTCTCGCCGTCGTCTCCGCCGGGCCCGCCGCCGCCGGAGCCCCCACGGACTCGCTCGCGCTCCCGCTCCGGATTCTTCAGCCTCCTCGCCATGAACGGCGGCGGCGGCGCCACAGCCACGGCAGCTGCCGCCGCCGCCGCGCACTTCCAGCCGCCTCCGCCTGCCCCGCCGCATCTCCATGGGCCGAGCCTGCCCGAGTTGGGCGCCCGCAGCCAAGGCAGAGGGAGCCCCGCTGGACACGGGCACCCCAGGGCCCCGCCGGGAGCCAGGGCGCCCGCGCCAGGTAATGGGGGGGGGGAAGGCCCACCTACCCAGGCGGGGTTTGGGCGCTGGGGGGCGGCCATGTCGGAAAGGGGGGCGGCTGTGGGGAGTAAACATGGAGGGGGTCTCGGGGGGGGGGAGGAGGAAGAGGTCTCGGGGAGGCAGCCTGTGAGGGAACGGGAGGTGACAGGATGTTTGTGAGGTGACTAATAAGTGGGTGCTGAGGTGAATTCCGCGTGAGGCGACGAGCAAATATTCCAGAAGGCGGGGGCCGGGAACAAAAAAAAAGAGGGGGGAAACACCCCACAAAAAGGGAAGGGGGAAGGATAAAAAAACCCAAAAACTTGGGAATGCCTTGGCCCAGCCTTCAACTTAATCCTGTTTACTTGGGAGTTAGGAGTCCCACCGAGTTCAATAGGGCGCCACTTCCTCGTGAAGTGCGTTGAGGATGCCCGCCTCGTCGAAAGAGCGCTGGCTCTTCAAAGCCTCCTGGCTTTTAAAATGATGCCTTCATTTGCCAGGTGCGGGGTCTTCTAAAGAGAAGCCGTAATAAACCGAGGGAATGATGAAAAGCCAGAGACAAAGAGTACAAAACAACAACACCCCAACCACCAAAAGCAACCCCCCCCCTTCTCAACAACATGTGTTAGGCAGGATGGAAATGGAAGCTGCTTTTCCTCAGAGGGGTGAAAAAAAAACAGCATTTTGATTTCCCACAAAAGTTGTCCCATTCAGCGCTACTTCTCCGCCATCACCCCTTCCGCTTCTCAGTGGTGCTTTGCTCTTCCTCTGTGTGTTTGTGGGTCGGTGTTAGTGTGTGTATTCTCTTTTAATAGGAAGGGCATTAAACATGCTGGCTTTTTTTGTGTGGAGGGGCAGAGAGAGAGGGGAGAAGGCCTTGGACATGGGGAGGACTTTTCCTGTGCTTTGGCGACACACGTGCTTCTTCCACTTCTGGGAAAGAGGCTCCTGATTCTTTAGTAATTGTAAACTTGGTGTAGTAGCCTGTGAATCGGTGTGGACGATTGTAAATTGTGTTGTCCTCTGGAATTGGAAGCTGGAAGACTGTCTTTGGAGGGAAATGGCAATAGTGTACATAGGGAGATGAAAAAAAACCACAAGCTGGCTTTCAGTGGGGGGGGGGGAGAAAGCTCACAACTAAATAACTTCAACAATTTTGCAGCTGGTGATTTTCAGAACAGCTAAAACTTTTAAGTGCATTGAAGCTAGAAATAATGTGACGAAGTTCAGTGTGGCGTTCAACCTAACAAGATGCTGTGGTGGGAGAAGAGAGAGAGAGGGGGGAAAAAAACTTTTCACCTTTCACAGATATCAGAATTTGTGGCCCTGGAAGACCTGAAATGCCTGCCAAAGAAAACTCTAGACCCGTGGTTCTCAACTTAGGGCACACACCCCACAGAGGGGCAATTTGATTTTTAAGGGGGGCAATTTGGAAGCTTGTTTAGACCAATTTAATGGCCTTTTAGGCTTCCTCCCTGTGAATAGGAATTCACTTTTTGAATAATAAGAATTATATGTCACCAGGGGTTGGGGGCATCAGGATTTTAGAGATGCTTAGGTGGGGCATGGCCAAAAAAAGGTTGGGAACCACTGCTCTAAACCCTAGAACAACCACTGTCACATAACATGCACTATGTCATACAATAATATCCATACCGAGTAGACATCTTTACAGCAAGTATACATGGTATATAATTTTTTTTAAAGGGAGTATTCTGGGTTTTCTTGGTTCCATAGAAAGAATCATGTCATTGACAGGGGAACTTATAGTTGCGAGTGCCCATCTATTTGTAAATTAATTAAAATATTTTTTTTCCTTTGAGCCTGTGATTGTAATTGCTTTCTTGACTTTTCAAAATCTTATTGGTTCTGCTTTTGACATGAGGTGTTCAAACTGTCCCATGGCTTTAAGAATAATAACTGATACAGTAAGGCAATATTTCCAGGTGTTTCATGACTAATACCATTTTATGAATTAATAGTTTGGAATAAATTAGAAGTGCCAGAGCTTTAACTCTTCTTGGAAGTCACTCCCTCTGCCCTTGATGATCTTCCTTCTAATTCCACATGTACGTGGGCTGGTTGTGGTTACTCACTAGTGAAGGAAAGGCACTTTACAAGTTGCATTGCTCATATGAGCACTTCTTTAAAAATCAGGTGTCAGGTATCCATGAGTTCAGTATCAGATCAGGCTCTTGAACTACATTGTGATAGGTTCAAGTTTTGTCTAAATTAAGCAACTTTTTCTGGGTGCTGGAGATAACAATTTTCTGCACTGCACCCTCTAAGTAATGTAAAAATGATCGATGTATTTTATTAAATGTCAACTTTCACCTCAGTAAAATAATCTTAGATATGATTTGCATTTAAAATTAGAGTTGCTTGTTAATACTTGAGGACATGAATTCTATTGCTCTCCTGAAAGTTCACATGTAATAAACCCCCATGAATTTGCGTTTGTGGGGCTGGTATGATCTGAAAGATTCCTGGTCCTGATTTCTTCAGAAACTTGTAAACCTAGTATGCTGAGAAAACAGTACTTGTGGGCTGGATATGTATTTATTTCAGCTGGGCAAAATCTTTTTTTTTTAATTGTGGTAGCTGAATTTCAGATAACCAAAAAAAGTTAAATACATCATTTATTGAATTGGCTTTGTGCTGAGCAGCTGATACCTGATTTTGAACATTAGGCCTATGTCCTAATGCAGGCATAGGCAAACTCGGTCCTCCAGATGTTTTGGGACTACAACTCCCATCATCCCTAGCTAACAGGACCAGTGGTCAGGGATGATGGGAGTTGTAGTCCCAAAATATCCGGAGGGTCGAGTTTGCCTATGCCTGTCTTAGTGTAAGGGATTATTTACAATAGTATTCAATGAGAGATACATCTTTTTCTGTTCAACTTTAAGAACTGCAAATATTTTTAAGAATCTCAATTCTAAACATTCTGGCAGACGCTTTGTTATTCCATTTTTATTTAATTTGAATACTTTTGAAGTCATTAAATGGAGTAATGTGGAATAAGGAGCAAAATATGTGACATAATTTGTAATGTATAGAGAGCATGCTTCAGTACTAGGTTTTTTTTAATGTTTAGCTAAAGTGACTGATGTAGTCCTGGGGCAGAGCCAGTAATGATGGTACACTTTCAAATAAAGTGTTAGTTTTACATTGGGCTGTAGTAAGTAATTCAAAATGGTTTCAGTTCTTCTTTTCATTAGAGTTATATCTTAGACCTGAAAAATTCAGATTTGCATATTTACACCTGCACATGATTACTCGAGAAAACCCACTGAGATTATGGGACTAGTTTCAAGTAAATGTGCATAGGAATTGTCATAGGAAAACATAAAGCACTCCCATTACATCTTGGAGACAAGTATTAGACTTTATTGCATTTTATTTTATTTTTAAAAATAAATGGAATAGACTTCCAGTTAATGATGTCACTCTAAACCTAGAAGAGATTAGTTGTAGATGATCAATCCCTCCTTTTTCACACAACAACAGTGGCTTATCCTCGCATAGTTTCTGGTTGAACTATTGCTTCAATGGAGAGTAAAGCAATTGGGAGTTCATACTTTGGCTGACCTTTGTAGCAAGCCATTGTCATCACTGATACAACCCTTTACCTTCCCCTGTCCTCTTCCTGTGTGTGCTCTGCACAATCTTCAAATCTGCTCTGAGGGGTTGGGGGAACCCTCAAGACAGATTTAGGAGGCACATTATTCAGTTTATTCAGTCATTGAATAAACTCGTTATATAAATTTTAAAATCTGTGGTAAGCTTTCAAGTTATCCAGAACTCTTCTTCAGGCAAGATGGTAGACAAAGCAGGGGTTGAAGGTGGGTGGGAGACAAAGGAAAACAAGGTTCAAACATTAGGATGATGTTGTAGCTGTGAGGTTAGCTTGTTCTAAGATTGCAGGCTGGATAAGTCCATCTCAGGTGCTACAGAAACCAGGTTACACATGTAGAATTCTGGGATAAAAAAGCAATGACTGCTACTCATTTCTGAGAAATTAAGGTCTAATTTGTAACCCAGATCAATCCCAAACCTTAAATAGAACACACAGGTTGCTGGGTAGGCAGAGACCAGAAGTAAAGCGAAACATGGCAGCCTTTAATTTAGCAAAGCCACTGATTAATTTTGATGTACTAAGTAAAAAAGCCAAATGAAGCCAAATTGTATAGTATTACCAAGCGCTTTGAGGGGATGTCCTTGGCTGAGCTAAATTAAAGAGACCTTGTGTAACACCTTCTTTGATGAAGAGTTCTAGAGAACTCAAAAGCTCGTCACACTTTGGTGACATTTTGGTTGGCCCTACTAAAGGCATTGCCCAACTGTGACTGTTGGGTAAGTGAGGTGTTTTGTATCATGCTGGGCCTGGATAATTTGGGAAAGGAACAAGAGTCTGCAGCTGCATGCATCTTACCATTCTGGCTCCAGTGCACTCCCGCTGCTGAGTATAAATCTGTATACAAATGTTGTTACTAACAACCCTGTACTGTAGTTCAAAGCTTTCCAAACTGTGTTGTAACACATTAGTGTGTTGGCTGCAGTGTGTCATGCAAACACTCCCCATGTGTCACCAATATGAAAAGTTTAGAAAGCTCTGCTGTAGTTTCTTTAGAAATACTGCTGTCTGGTGCTTTTTCTCTCAAACCAGCTTCAACCTGGAAGGAAAACTTAAGCCACATTCACTTTGCAGTTAAGCTGAGGTGCACACATTGGAGACAGCCATTGTGCATGTGTGGATGGCAGCTTATGCACAGATGAGATCTTCATGTTCGGGGGAAGGGGTTGCAGGGGCAAGGAAACCAAACAGGTAACATGCATCGGTGAAGACATCCCCACATCTTCTGTAGTGTGCATATAAATGCAACTTGAAATGCAGCAGGGGAAAACTTATTTCATTGTGTTTTAAGCTGCTAATGTGCACATAGCCTGACTGTCTTGTCCAGCAGAAGCTGAGAGACTCCTCCCTTCTCAGATTTCTGTGATGTGGGGGAAGGGGGAAGGGTCTCTTGCTTTGTGCTGGGCTGCCAGCAGAAGATGATCCGTCAGTAAGAGACTTGTGGTCATTGCTGTTGACCACACAAATGGGCCTCTGTAACCATTGCTGTTCTTCCCTACTTTGTTTCTATGCTGATAAGATGACATAGTGGAGGTTCCATACTCTCTTGTATTGTGTATGAGGGTGTAAGTGCTTTTGAAAAGGGTGTTTCAGTGTAGAAGAACTAATTTTTGTAGTTTCAGCTTCTCATGCTGCTGGAATTCCCTCTTCTACACAACAGTTGATGATAAAAAGAGTGTTGTCCTCTACTGCATCTGATGGTATTCCTCTCCCCCTCCTTAAATAAACAGGTGGGAATCCTACTTGTGGATTCTCCTGATCAATACTCTATCAAACTATTTCTGCCTAGAAGGACAGACAGACTTACACTCTCCTTTCAAATCACACTGTCTAGCTATTTTAAGCAGCCCAGAGGACACAGTAGTAAACTACTGCTGGTCAAGTACAAACTGTACAGTGATTCAAGCAGGCAGTAAACCAGTAGTATAGTTGTAGGTTGAGCATATCTATATGCAGCTGGAAATTGGTATCTTTTGTGGGGGTTATTTTTAAAAATAAAAGATTGAATTATTAGCATTTCAATTGTGCATCTTTTTAAAAAATCTGGTTTATGAAATTTAAAAATCTAACATATTTTAAAGCCTATATTCTTCTAATCTTAATCTGTAATCATGATCCTTTATCACTCAAATTGAGTTGAAGTCTGCTTTTTCTGTAAAAAAAGAAAAAGAAAACCAGGTTTAAAAAAAGACATCTGAGTCAAACATAAAAATATGACCTAGTTATATGACTGTTATTACTGTGGGCTTTTTCTTGAACCAAAGAACAAGCAAACCATCAAACCTGCTAGGATCTAGGATCTAGGAGATGTAATTCTGTATTTCCCTAGGATCATCCACTGGACCCCACCTGGGTGAACTTGTTTTTTTCGTTTATGCCTTGTAACTCCCTGAGATTTGCAGTGTGTTCAGTTCTGAATATTTTATTACTTTACTAACCAAACAAGGAGGATATTTACTTTTGATTTCATGAAGAAACACAGTTTTGCTCACTAACAACCAGCAGTTTTTGGAAAGTGATAGGCACTCAGTGACCTTGCTTTGTGTCATGCATGTGGACAGAGACAACCAAACAGAAATCTTGTCTGTCTCTCTCTCTCTCTCTCTCTCTCTCTCTCTCTCTCTCTCTCTCTCTCTCTCACACACACACACACACACACAGAGAGAGAGAGAGAGAGAGAGAGAGAGAGAGAGCGCGCGCGCGTGCCAGGGGTAGCCAATGTAGTGCATGCCAGATAAACTACATTTTTCATCAGCTCCAGCATTGGTCAGGGATGATGGGAGCTGAAGGGCACTATCTAAGCTTAAAATAATTATAGGAATATCCTCTTATGATGGGTAAGGATGTCTTTATTTACAAATCAGTGTTTTACTATTTTATAGTAGCCAGTTAGTATGCAAGTGTAATCAGGAAATGTATGAACTACAGTTTTACCTGCTACTGGTGCATCAGGTACAGCTATTCCTAGTCAGGGATAGCCTGGCCATGGTGATCCATGCTTTCATAACCTCAAGACTTACCGGTAATTGTTCCAATGCACTGTATGTGGTGCTACACGTGAGCCTAGTCTGGAAGCTCCAGCTGATGCAAAATGCAGTGGGCAGATTTTTTTAATGGGGATATGCCAGCACATAACTGAGGTGCTTAAAAGCTTGCACTGGCTGCTCATAATGTTACCAGGACAGGTTCCAGGTTCTTGTATTTTTACAAGGTTTTTAACAACTCTGGTCCAAGATATCTTAAGGGCCACCTGATCTCTTATATTCCTGCTTGAGCACAAAGAAATTTGGGGGAGTCTCTTGTTTGTGGTCCCCCATGTCTCAGATTCACAGCTTGCAACTACTTTGGAAGCTGAGCGTTCAGTGTTGTGCTGGCCTAGTCCTGTGAAAGTCCCCCCTGAGATTAGAAAGACACCCTCCTTGCTGAACGTCAGGCACATGACAAAGACTTTCTTCTTCCACCAGGCATATTAATGTAGTGTTTGGCTTAGTGGTGCCTTTTTATTCTCTGTGTGGTTTATTTTTACTCTCACTGCTTAGAATTGATAATGATCAAGCGGTATATAAATGCCTTAAATAAATCGTACAATATGGAGTAATGTCAGAAGGATAACAATATTACAGTAAAGGCAAAATAATTTTGTGGCACGTTATTGTGGCATAAGCTTTTGTGGGCATGCACCCCTTCATCAGATACATGGGAGGTGTGATTTAAATTGGTCCATTGTGCCTCCATATTTGGAATGTCACTCTGTAGAGAATAAAAATAACATTGAAAGTAGCCTCAAAATATGCACCTGTCCATATCAAAATGACATAGTTTAACTCTTGGTGGGGTTACACTCCCTCTGAAGTGGGCATGTAGCTTGTGGGTATATCTGGATCCTTTACTGTTGCTCAAGACTCAGGAGGCCTCAGTGGTGTGGAGTACCTTCCATCAGCTTTTGCTTGTAGCCCAG
Organism: Podarcis melisellensis; assembly: GCF_964234715.1. Classification (NCBI taxonomy): domain Eukaryota; kingdom Metazoa; phylum Chordata; class Lepidosauria; order Squamata; family Lacertidae; genus Podarcis; species Podarcis melisellensis. The sequence goes on from NC_138534.1 coordinate 36,224,324, forward strand.
CTGCACCCATATCATATCTGGACAGGGATAGCATAACTTAGGTCATCTGGCAACCTCTAGCTTTGATTACTGCAACACGTTATATGTGGGGCTGCCTCTGAAGATGATTCAGAAACTTCAGCTGGTGCAGATTTGGTGGCTAGGTTGCTCACTGGGGCAAGACAGTTTGAGCATATTACACTAATCCTGGCCCAATGGTACTGGGTGCCAGTTAAGTTAGACCAATAAAAAGTGCTGGTTTTGGACTATAAAGCCCTAAAGAGCTCAGGAACGCAATGCCTCAAGGACAGCCTTTCGCCATATGAACCTATCCTGTGATCATTATCTGAGGCCCTTTTTCTCCACAAGAGGTCTGAATGGTGGTGACACCAGAACAGGCCTTTTCTGCAGTGGTTCCCTGTTTGGAATGCTCTCCCCAGGGAGATGCCATATCTTTAGATGCCAGGTGAAAATGTTTCTCTTCAACCATGTGTTCAGCTAATTAACATTTTATGTGGAAGGAAGTTTATTGGTTTGGTTTTTAAAAAAATATTTTGTATTCTCATTTTGTATTTTTCTGTTGTGAACTGTCCTGGGATCTTTGAATAAAGTGCAGTATACACATTTAATAAACAATAATGATAATAATAAACTTGGCTCATTGTATGTTACATAAACATTGGAGGGATAGGTGGGCCAAAGGAGTGTCAACATGGTATTATTAAACTGTTGCTCTTTATAATCCCAAATAATTCATTTAGGCTGCAATCCTATGCACAGTTCCTTGGGAGCAAGTGCCTTCCTCCTGAATTTTGAGAACCTGTATCTAAGTCTAAACACACATAGGATTGTGATACTTGCAGGGGAACTATAAATATCTGGGGTGTTAGAAAAGTATAATTATGGAGTTTGTGCATTTATAATTGTTTGAGCCACATCTTCAGAGTGCTCTTTATTTATTGAAATTGGCTATCACAAAAGTACTGGCAAATAGTTTTTTGGTTTTATCATCAGTCTTGGCCAACTAGAGTTAAAGTGTTCTGTGAAATTTATTAGTCAAACCTTTTCCCTATTTCCTCACTTTTTAAAATGTAATCTGAGATCACTACACTTAATACATGATTGAAGTGTCACTGTGGTTCAGTGTTAGAAACTGAGATGAAAAGCTAGGAGCTAAATGGCACCTTAAACCTAGGTTATGGGTGCAACAATGGAATGTCCAGGCTCCCTTTTTTATAACAAGAATACAAAGCTGAAAATGAATGAACTGCAGCTAAAATATTAAGTTCATTTTTTACATGGTCTAGTCCTTCCCCTGCCCACGCCCCTAATATTGTTAAAAGGGTCTCTTCTCCAGTCTTCAGAGAGTAGCTGGAAGTGGAGAGGCAGAAAAAGGTCCTCCTTTCCTTCCACTCTGCAGTTTTAATCTGAAATCTTAGGTGCAGTACGGCACCCAGAGCTCAGAAACTGCTTGTGCTAATGAAATTCCCTGTCACAAAATGTGCCTAGAACAATGAGAGTTTCAAGCACTGCTGTGGTTTAGAAATTAGTGTCCCCAGTACTGACTAGGCAAATCTGGATTCAACTCCTGTTCATGAATCTTCTGGATTGCCTTGAGCAAGTCATTCTGTCATCCTTGGTATATCTATGGAAATGGTATTGCTAAAGACCAACTTTACAGGACTGATGTGCAGTTTAATAAAGTGAAAACACTTTCCCCAGATGAAATCAGGAAGTAGAAAAAACTGTTTGTATGTCAAATGTTATGAAAATCATTGAGGGGGTATATACATTTTGTTAAATAATTAAAATAAATGTTTGATATGCATAATTCAGGTTTTCATCAGTATATTCATAATTAATGCCAAAGATACGTACCACAATTTCATATGTATGCTTATTTGATGGCAAATGTGCATAGGATTGTAGCCATAGGTTTGACTTTGAAGCACATTCTTCTCAAAGTAATTCTGGGCACTGTACGTTACTCCTCACAGACTTACAATTCCCAGCAATCTGTAGCAAACTACTGAGCCCAGAAAAAATGTTTTTAGAATGCTTTCAAGATAGTGTGCATATTTGGCCTTAGTCCTTGAATTAGCAAAGCAATATTGGGATGGGACATTTTGCTGAACAACTTAACTTCTCTTTCATATAAGAACTAGATCCTAGAGACACAGAGGCAAAATGAAGAGGAAAGCAATCTTGAGCCATATCTCTGTCTTGTAGATGATAGAGAGGGGAGCAGCTTGGGCAGGTTTGCTCAGTGTGTGAGCCAGCCCATTTATTGTGGCCTGCCAGTAGCTTGCAGTCACCATTCGCTTCATGTTTTGCTGTCCTAGACAGGCAGAAAAAACCCAGGAGGTTTACCATACATAACTGCTGGTTGCATTTGACTTGGTGAGTCAGAATTTGTACAGGCCTTGGCTAGAGACAGGTTTCTCGGTTGGGAGGTGAGATCTTCCTTGTAATGGAACATTTTAGTTGGCTAGTTTATTTATAAGTAGATGTTTTTGGCTTTATTAAGGGAAACTTTATAAAAATAAGTTTTGAATATGTCAAGGCAGTATTTGGGGGTACCCTTGCATGCTTGCTAATACCTCAAATCTCTCATGGTATTTAGGATTGTTTTATTAACTGTACTAAGATCCTTAGGGTTAGTCTTCAACATGCTTCAGTTTCTTTTTTTTAAAAGGCAGTAAAAGTGTTCATAATCAAAAGGCACGTATTCACCAGTTTTACTATCAAATACTGTGATGAGGGGTTATGAAAAACTGTATTCTAAACTGCTTTAGTTTGAAAGAATTCAGTCTTTTTTTGAATATGCAAAATTCATCATGTGAAGGTTATAGACCATGTAAAAAGCAGTGAATGAAAAACCGCTATGTCACAGCAATCTTGACAGATGTTGTACATTTTCAATAGTGTGAATCTTGAATTGGCACAATATTTTTTAAAAAATTGTTTGAAAGCAGTATGTTTTGCCTTGTAATTGAAAAGCATGTACTGTAGCTTTATAGCAAGTTGTATCCTTAAAATTGACATTTCATGATACCCTTAAATAAAAAAATAGAGTTTTCATAATTTATTATGAGCAAGTTGAATAGTTTCTTGGCAATTAAAAAAATTGTGATTGATTTTTGGTAGATGAAAATTGGACTTCCATATTTAGTGTGTGCCTCATTTTAATACCTTAAATTAGGTTAGTCTGCAACACATCCTTAATGAAAACTTGGACAGCAGAGGTTTACAGTATTTAATGGAGTGCAAACATGCAGAAATAACTCAGTACCTCTGCTAAGTGACATTTCTCTTGAAGCTTCTGAATTAATTACTAAAGACTTGGAAAGTACAGTTAATAAAGGAATTAAGTCTCAATAAATAAGTAAATATATAAATGGTAATATTTAATAGCCAGAAGCACATAACTTAAACATGTCCCCATTTCATGTAGCTGTTGAGAGCCAGTATTGGACTGGGAAGAACTTGGTCAGTGAAGTTTACTGGGTGGCATGGAGTTGGTCAGTATCAGCACCAAACCTTCCTAATGATGGCTGTTGTTTGAAATAATTCCTAGACCAGCCTTTATTTTTTAAAATAAATCCCAAAGCAAACCACATCTGAAAAAGACCGTGTGAAAAAATGAACCCATAACCTAAGTTTAAGGTGCCATTTAGCTTCTAGCTTTCAAGGTGGTGGGATGCTGCAGTAGATAGTTCTCATTTAGCAATTCTAGCAAGGTTCTTCCTATAACTTGTGTGCGTCAATAAGTCCTCAGATAGAACTTTCACATGTTCTCATGTCACCTCAAGAGACACATACACAAAAAGGAAATTCAATACCCAAACTCAAAAGTAAGCTGAGGTGCAGAAATATGTATGCATAGAAATGTGTAGATTATACTCTCCCCCCAAACATGCATGCGTGCACATGTGCAGCCCCCCTTTATGCGTGTTCAATATATTTACAACCCTGCATATGTGTATTGTGCTGAATCCGGAAGTGACCTGGAAACGTCATAAAGATGTCACTGAAACATCACTAAAAAAGCGGAAGCCTGTTTGCAGGCTTTTTCAGTGGGCTTCGGTTATACATGATTTCACTGACGCATGCAGTGCCTTGGATCATAACCCCCATGTAAACGAGGCCTGCCTGTATAAATATTCATAATAAATATTTAGAGTCAGTGGTATTCCTTGTTAACCTGCTCCTTGGAGGACTCTATATGTATATATATATATGTACTTAGCAAACTGCTGCCTTTTTTATATATATTTCAAGGCTTTTATATGTTATTTTCTCTTTTAAGGTTTTATTTCCATAATGCCTAATAAAGGTTTGATAAAGTAAAGTAAAGTAATAAATATTTCTGACAAAACTGAAAACCTTGGTCTGGGGAAAAAATATTTACAGGAAACTTACCTATCTTATCTATAGAAAATCTGAGTACATATAATAAGTTTTGAAATATGTAGGTTGATATGAAGGTGTTTTTCTAGTGCCCAATCTGTAAATATAGATAATGCCAAATTCACCTCATGTCACTTTAAACATGATGCATTTCAATTGAGTTGTTTCACTCATTTTGTTGTTTGTCAGCTGCTGAATAATCAAATGATGTATGAGAATATGCGAACTACATCACTTATCTTTACTGGGAACTTATCTATCCACCCTCGCCCCCCATTTGAATAAATTATTGTAGCATGAAGAGCCTGGGTGAATTTAGTTGCATTAACTAAACCTTGTAAAGGATTATTAAGGCTTGGAATACCGGTAATATTAGGCCAGAGGTTTGCAATGCTGCATTTTTAAATATGAGCAAAACACTCATGGATGAAAGATGGCAAATGGTTGAAATAATTTATAAGTTCATCTCATGTATTGCTAATCATGTTACCAGTTTTGAGAGCATACTTCTGCTAATGAAAGCCTGCATCTGAGACTTTAGGCATTTGACAGATGTAACATAAATTGCACTGTTAAACTAGCTGTGTCTATGAATAATAAAATCTGCAGACAGAAAAGTATTTCATAATTGAGGGGAAGATCTATTTCTGTATGGTATATTAATATGAAATATTGGAGTGAGTGAGAATTGTTCATTTTCACTCTGTATATATTGGGATATTCTCTCCCCCCCCCCCCAAATACTAGCTGAAAAATGTGAAGGGGTTCTTCAAGCAAGGGCATTTTGAGTCTGCAGCTCCTATTGATTTAAATGGGAGTTTAGTATCCATTAGCTTTCTGAATCAGCCCTAAGGCAGTTGAAGTACCAATGTTCTATGTTATAAGGTACAGGAGCTGACATCTGCATAGCCAGAGTCCATCTGGATATGGCATAAAGTCAGCAATGGCTTAGCTAGAAATGAGGTAGAGATGATTTGGAGATGTTACTCTCTACCATAACCTTTATGAAGCTGACAGTAGACTAAAAGATTTAATTCCATCTTTTCAGAAACAGACATAGTAATACACATGCCAGCTGATTATTTATCAGCCTTAGCAAGATATATATGCATAAAGTGTCCAAAATGCAGTCCAAGGCACATCTGTAAATTGATTTAATGACATATATTGGACTTAATTACAAATTTGGCATTCAGTAAACCCAGGTTTTTTAAGCAGCTACTTGCCTACGGTGAGCAAGAACAGGTGATCAAGAAGGGAAGCATTTTAATATGGGATTGAATGTTTGTTTCAGGTTTCCTGTGCCATACAAATAACTAAAGCAGATATTTGATAAAGTAAGCTAGTTTTGGTGGGTTGTTGATTTGCAGGAGTGAGTTGCCAGCTGCCCCTTTATTGCCTCCAGGTGTACAGCGGAGCAGCAACCATTGTAACTGGAAGCAGAATACTGTACACTGCTGACTGGATATGCTGTTGCAGTACTTTTGCATTGCTCTCCTGATTTTGTAAGCACTGGGAAGCAAAACACGGCCACACTGCTTATGAGCCATTTGTAACTGTCCTGTGATATGCTGTAGGACTCCGGAGTAGTTTGAGGTGGGGGGAGTGACACTTGGTCGGGCAAGACAGACCCCTTGATTAATAATAATAAATGATAATAAATTTTTATTTATACTGTACCCCGCCCTCCCCAGCCAAGACTGGGCTCAGGGCGGCTAACAACCAATAATAAAAACAAGTTGATTAAAATACAATTTAAAAGAACAACATTAAAACAATTAGGGAGCAATCTCTTCATAGGAGGAGAAAGGAAAAAGAAAGAGGGAGAAGGAATCAAACTGATTCTGAGCCAAAGGCCAGGTGGAACAACTCTGTCTTACAGGCCCTGCGGAAAGAGGTCAGATCCCACAGGGCCCTGGTCTCAAGAGACAGAGCATTCCACCAGGCCGGAGCCAGTGTTGAGAAGCCCCTGGCTCTGGTTGAGGCTAATCTAACTTCCTTAGGGCCTGGGACCTCTAGCGTGTTGCTATATATGGACCTTAAGGTCCTCCGTGGGGCATACCAGGAGAGGCGGTCCCGTAGGTATGAGGGTCCTAGGCCATGAAGGGCTTTAAAAGTCAAAACCTGCACCTTAAATCTGACCCTGTACTCCACCGGGAGCCAATGCAGCTGGAAAAGCACTGGGTGAATATGTCCCAAAACAATAATCCTAGCAAAGAGATGCCCTTATGCCTGCAGGTCTTTTTCTCAGTCTACTTTTAAAGTTCACTTTATTGCATGTTTTAATGTTTTTAAATTATAAGCCTATTTAAACAATTGTGCGAAAGAGGCAATGTAAAAGAAGTTTGGTAATGGTGAAGGAAATGGCAGTGCTGTGAATAGATAAGTTATATTTTCCATATATAGAATGGCTGAGTATAAAACTGGCCATATGTGATGTAGCTAATTTATATTAAGATGATAGAAGTGTGATTATCGGTTCAGGGCTGCTGTGGACTATGCAGTGTCCACACTAAGTTCAGCATCAATGTGGCAAGCCGAGGTATGCCAGATTGCCCAAGGAGAGGTGAACTGGTCCCAGTTGGATACGGAGCAGGTAAAGACTATCGTGCCAATCAGTAGTGGGACCGCGCTTGTGAATAGCTGCTGTAACCTTACCTGGGCAAGACAGTGAAACCCAGAACTGTGATTACTTTCAAAGGGGGAAAAGTGAATAAAGGGAAATGGTGGCAGTGGTTGTGGGGAGAGCAGTACATGTTTGGTCTTCAAAACCATACCCACCCTTTTCTCTTTCCTTTCTCACATTTTGATTATGATCCTCAATAAAGAACAGTAGTGGAAAACTCAGAAGTTTGTTCATTACACTATGAGAGTTTAGCAATATTAATAAAGTTGTTATCCTACTGTGACGTTCAGATTTTTCTAATGGACCACTGTGGGTTACCTATGCTTTTTGTGCACTCTGGTGAATATCAAATTTTGTTATCCAAAAGAGCGGTCTTAATAGTAGAAATAAATTTATCTACTACCACATGAAGATGGAAGTTTACTTTGAAGGGGTTGCATGCCTGCAACCACTAAACAATATTCTGCTTGGCTGCTTTGGACTATTTTTACCTGGTGCTTCAAAATTAATCTCTAGCTTGACTGATATAAAAAATACAATGTATTTCTTTACTTAATTTACATCTGCTTTCTGTCTCACAAGAGACAGTGCTCTACTTGGTGCTGGTGAAAGGTCTGAGTGACTGCTGGCTTTAATAGTTTCAATTTAAAGACTACAGCCATTATTTTTCTTGGTTCCAGCAACACTTAGGTCCCATCTACATCATACATTTAAAGCACATCTTCTGCAAGAATCCTGGAAACTGTGGTTTATTTAAGGGTGCTGGGAATTGTAGCTCTCTCCGGTGTAAACTATTTCCCCAGGATTCCTTTATTTGGGGATGGGGCTTTGGTGTATGGTGTGTATGCACCTTAGCATGACCTTGAAGCTGTTTTGCTCCAAAGGGAGGCTTGTTTAATTAAGGCTGTCAAACACCTGCATTATTTGTACAGTCCATCTTAAGGCACTGCAGACTTTGGGCCTTAAATGTCATACTACTTTCCCCCTCTGTATCCCATCCTCATTTTTCTTAACATCCAGTCTGATAAAGTGTTGTGGAGAACTTGAAAGATGGTTCCCTATTTGTAACATTTTTGTTGCTCCTAATAGAACCTGTATTAGCCTGTTTTTGAATCAGAATTAGTGTCTTAACAGGTTTGTGTTACAATGCCTCTGTCTCAAAACAATAATCCTAGCAAAGAGATGCCCTTATGCCTGCAGATCTTGTTCTCAGTCTACTTTTAAAGTTCACTTTATTGCATGCAGAACACAAGTTATTTTTAAAAACACATGCCATTGCTACTTCAATACAAACTTATCAAAGGAGCTAAAATGTGAAGAATTAACTACAGCTCCCTCTTAGATTGGGAACAAAACATCAAGCTGTCACAAGCTGAATGACATCCAAAACTCTTTAAAGGGATATTGTCAGGGAAGAGAGAAGACACAATATTAGAACTAGTAGTTTTTTGAGGGGGGCAGGGAGAGTGAACTTAAAGCTATGTACAAACAAAACGTCAGTGATGGAGCCACTCTGGAAATACATTTCCTGCATTAATGTTTGAATTACTCTCTAGTGGAGCTTGGGGGGGAAACATCTATTCAAGTTTGCCTTGGAAAACAGCTGTGTCCAGTGTTGTTTGGCTGCTGACCTTTGATGTCATGAACCAACCTCCCCCTTTTCAAAGAAAAGAGATTGCATTATAAAAACACATGAATGAAAATTTAATTGAATAAATGCACATGTAAAGCTTCAGAAAAAAAGAAAGCACACAACCTGTCTAAAAAAAGGGGGGGGGAGAAGCTGAACTACTAACTGAATTAGCATTTATATTGCTGGTAGGTCTATCTGTCACATACCTTATGAAGGTGGGAGGATGCCAGGTTCACTACGGGAGAAAAATCCTGCTGAGACCCCTCCTTTAACATTTCATTTGTACACAGCTTTCAAAAGCATCATTTTAATTACAAATTAATTGCTTCCATTTTTGCACCTCTCTCTTCATCCTGTGTTTACAGAAAGAGCTGGAATTTCACTTGCAGGATGCATTGTTTTCTCTTGTATGTTTTTTAAAAAAAAAATCTTTTGATTATTGATAAAGCAGTGATTTTGTAGCTGTGCTTCATTCTATCACACATCCAGGTATGGGTTTTCTCAGTGTCCTTTAGTGACTGAAGAGACAAGCAAGTATGTAGCTGGAATGAAAGGGGCAATAGGGATGTAGGCAGCAAAGGGAAAGGAAAAGATAACAGCTGATGATGTTCATTAAAGCAACAAGGTTATCCCTGTACAACAGGTTTCTCAGACTGAGGGTCAAATAAGACAATACTTTAAATTGGCTAGTGCATTTAGTGTTTCTGAATTTTCATATGTGGAAGGGTTGGTTACCACAATATTCATACAGGTTTGTGTTTCTTTAATGCTTTTTCTTTGCACTGTTGTCTTGTCAAAAACTAACCTCTCCTGAAGCTGTTTATTGCCTGCAAGGGGACCTTGGAGCTATATAGCAGGTTGTATCTCAGAATTAACTTTCTGAGATAAACTGTTTTCCAGGACCCTGGAAGTTTCTGGTGTGTGGTGTTAGTTTCCCAGCTTGAAATATCTGTAGTTCCCTCTTTCAACTAGTAGCAATGGTATTTCAGGGAGTAGGAAGTTGCTTGTGATGTAGGTTCCCTTTCTGTGGTGCTCTAATCAGGGTACAGAAGTAGCAGCTACACTTTTCATCCCTGAACCACCTTTGCCTCCAGATATCTTTCTGTAGTTGTCTTCATTCATCATTGGGCTCTGTTGCATTCGCCTCTTTACTATATTGTGAGTGTATACATAAACTTCTGTGGAAAATTCAAGGCAAAAACTTACGTAGAAAGTGTAGACAGAAATCTTCTATTCCAACTGCGCACTAGGGGTGGGCAATATCAGATTTTCAACATTGTGATATATTATCAGCCAAACATTGCAGTCTGGCGGTATACAAGCTGCATTGGTCTCAGCCTGCAAGGCGCCAGGTGGAATTGCCATAGTTCTCACCGCAGGAGCTGAGGCAGTTTCACCCCAGCACCTAGCAGGCTGGGACAACACTGCTTGTTTGTATGGCTCAGCTGGGCTGCAGGAGGGCTCCCGATCCCCAGCTGAGACATCCCAGTGCTCACGGATGAGCGGGGAGAGCACCGGGGCTCCTTTGCATGTCTCTGCGGGGGATCAGGAGGGCTCAACACCCCAGAGCCATCCCTGGTGTCCCTGTCCCCCCCCCCCCCCCGTGTCAGTGCTGGGCTGGGGGATCCTTTAACTGCTTGGAAGTTGCTAGCAGAGGGACTCAGGAATGTGGGGGTTTCACCAGCGATATACCGCTGAGTGAAGCCAGCATCATGGTCTGCTCCTCATACCGGTCCTGGGTGAAATATTGATATATTCCCCAGGCATACCGTGCACCAATTTAATTGTTTAATTGCGAGTCTGTTGTTTGAATCTAAACCAAGTTGGGCTTCATTTGTAGCTGGCTGGAAAGCAAGTAAAAGGGCTTGATTTTGAGTCAGTCTATGTAAGTGTCAGCTCCATGACACAAGGTTTATTACTTTACATCTGTTCTGCCTGCCTGCATGCAGACAAGGGAGAGAAGTTATATTGTTGTCTTGCCCTGGGCTGTTTTTCATTGCATTCCTGTGACTAAAGCCTGTAGTGTGGGAGTGTCTTTCTGCCCATGAGTTAGACATGGGATTTTTAACCTAAGTCAGTTTCAGAATATCTCTGCCTGACCAGTAGATTTAGAACAGTTTTGCCCTGCCTTTTCATAGAGGCTCAAAGTAGCTTTCTAGTGTGCTATTGTAATCCTTTCCCTGTAATGATTTCTAGCCCCTAGTGGAATAGAGTGTTTCTGGAAAGGAAAATCTTAAATTAGCCTTCAGTGTTGTGAATAGCATAGATATTTGTAAGTAAATTGTGGCTTCTAGCAACATGATGGAATGCATTTTGGGGAGGGAACTCCACGACATGTAGCATATTGCCATAATTTTAGACATTCTTTTGTGAAGTGCCATGCTTTAATGCACACATATTGCTCTATTGCATTACAAATACACCCCCTTAAATGTGCAAATTTACACCCTTAAACATGAAAGCTGAAATTTATCATTCAGATATACAGGGGGCATTAAATACCTTTATGTGGCTTCAACTGGTATTTCTTGTTGAAAAGATTAAAATGTAAGAGGAGGGGTTGGTGGACTGGCATTGCACTATGATGAGTGTGACTAAAGGAAGAAGTGAACTGGAAGTTCTCATGTGCTCCGAAAGTGGATGGAAGATGTGCAGGTAGATGAAATGAATGTAGCAGAAGTAGTCTCATTAAATGAGAAATCAATCTATTGTTTCAACAGTAGGTCACAACAGAAAACAAAAAGTAAATAATTACAGAAATAAAACATTTACTTGAACTGACATTTGTGCAGGAAAAATAAAAAGATGATGTGCACAAAGAAAGAGCAGCGTGCTGGGCAAAAAAAAATGGCCAAATTTTGATAATTGTATATGGATGGGTTTTTTTAGGATAGTTTGTATATACAAATCTCAAAAGAATGTAGGTTTTTAGCCTAAGATCGAAGAACGTATTCTATCATAAATTGTACCAATTTGTATCTCAAATGTGTTTTGAAAACAGTTGCTGGAGATGGGCAGAGCAATCCTATACAGTATACCAATTATGTGGTGGTGGGAATATTGTGGTAGAACAGCTTGCTGTATGTGTTCAGCCTGGGAGGAGAAAATAGTCGCAGAATACAAAAAGGCTTAAAAATAGCAGGCATCCCTGGAACGCCTATCAATAGGGGTGTTGGCTATAACATACATCCCTTTGCTGCCCACATTTGGAGCTAACCGGTTAGCTTATGATGACTGAAACACATATATTTGCATCACCATACATGCAACACACATGGTGATGCCAGAGCACCCCCAGTCTATCAGCTGCAGTAGCCTGGTCAGCAAGGAAAATGTTACTGGTGCCTCAAGACATCCCTATAACCACTGGTTTGGAGCAAAATGTGCAAAGGGAAGGAAAGGGAGCTCATACAACACAGCATCTGAATAGATCTCTGGGCAGGTGTAAGTGGTGTCACCTGAGTGCTCTGCCTGTGAACATGGCTCTGCCTGAGGAGGGGACTGTAGTGACTTGTGAGTATCCATATCCCTTCCCCTTTGGAGTTGCATTTAAGGAGTATGTGCAGTGGTAGCGATAGTTTGTTCTGTTCCATGCATCCTAGCTTTGATCCTGCAGAGGAAAAGCATGAGCATTTGGCTAGCAATGACAGGGAGTAAAGTGGAGTGTGTGGCTTGTACCAACAGAGAACTTACTCTGTTGGGGTGGGGCAGGAAGTCTGTCTCCTTTGTGTGGGAGAAATACTTCTCCCACTGTTGGGGGTGGGAGGAAAAAGCAATGCTTCAGACAAGAACATAAGAATAGCCAACCTATGGGAAGTTCACAAGAAAGACCTGAGCATAACAGCACTCTCCCCACTTGTGATGCCCAGCACATTGACATTGAGAGGCATACTGCCTTCAACAGTGGTGGTAGAACACAGCGCTCATGACTAGTGGCCATTGATTACAAAATACATACGATGAAGGGGATGGGCTAAGACATAGAAAATAACTGCAGCAGTTATACTTGGTGGCATTATTGCCCACTTTATGGGATGTTCTGTCCCGACACCCCCAATTGCAGGAGTAGGGGTGGTTGTTGGGTATTTGGGTCTGGTTTAGGGGTGTTTTTCATGGCAGTGACATATCTGGTGGTGTGGTGGGGGGGCATCTACCATATCTTATAGCCTCTCAGCCATGGCTGTCATATTCCAAACAGTAAAAATCTGGACAGAAAAGTTGTTGGGCTTTCTTTTTTCAAGCTTTTGCAAAATCACATAAAAACTTGCTGTTTGGGGACTATTTTTATTGATTATTGGCAAAAACGACACTGCCGACATGGGCTGCCATACGTTCAGATTTTCCTGGACATTTTACCAACTTCCGCCCAGACACTGCTGCTGACTGCAGTATTCTGGGATATTCCAGACGTATGGCAACCCTAGAAGGATTGCTATGTTCAGAAAGAAGAAAGAAATGTCTGTGTTCTTACAAGAAAGTACTTTGAAGATTTTTAATCTGAAGGTGCTTACATTGCCTTTCTGGGCTGTAATATTATTTTGATTCTTGATGTTTACCTGCTCTTGCATTTAAATATTTATTTAGCTAGATTTTATTTCTTTCAGACTGAGGGCTATACAACAGCATAGCTGTCTGCTCAGGCTGTTTTCTCTTTCTCCTCTTCTGAATACCATTCTCCCCCTGCTGCCCTGCACAACAATATTTGTTGGGTGAATGGGTTATTTGTTGTGTGGATGGGTTACTGTTGCTGAAAAGGGAAGCACAAAGGCTAAAATGTGGTTTTGGGCGTTTGGGAGTATATGTGGACATGACCATATGGAACACTTATCTATAAACACTGGTGTCTTCATTGAGTTTTGTCTGTATTGCTGCAATTTGTATGATCACAGCAAAAGGGGCTTAAGTCAGAGTGACCACCTATACATTGTAGAGGCACCAGTTCCTATATCTTTGTGTTGGAGCAGTCATGAGTGTGAGCAGAGTTAGAGAGAGAGATTGTAGTCTAGCTCTCTTCCTGATGTGTTAAATTTTCTATTCACAGGTGTTTTATGTATAAGGGAGCATTAAAACATGCAGTTTGAAATGTGTAGTCCCTAGAGGGGTGACTATTCCGTATCTGGAGATAATCTCTAACGGAACAGGGGAAGGGGCTGCAGCTCAGTTGTAGAGCATCTGTTTTGCATGCAAAAGGTTCCATGTTCAATCTCCAGGTAGGGATGGGAATGTCCCCTGCCTGAAACATCAGAAGCTGCTGCCAGTCAGTCTAGACAGTACTGATCTAGATGGACCAATGGTCTGACTCAGTATAAGGCAACTTCCTACCTGTGGGTTATACATGTCATCTTCTTTTGCGAAGATGAAAATTGGCTAACTGCACGTGTCCCATCCAGTCTTGTGTAATTGTGGATAGGAATTAAAACATAGGGTGGTACAATAAATGATTAACATGCCGTCATCAAGTCAAGAAAGAACATAGCTGCTGGATTGCTGATGACGTTGAGGGTGGATCCTTGAACAATGAAATGCTTACAGCCAGGGGCATTGAAACTGGCTATTGCCAGATGGATTCAGTAACTAGGAGTAAGAATTCGAACTGCATTAACTGCTAAGATTCTCCTGTTCAAATTTGTACACCTACCAAATTATGTTGCTTCTGTTTGGTAGTCCTATCTAAATAGTTCTGAACTTGTCCATATAATTTGGTACTAAAGGCACAAGGAGAGTGAATCTCATGTGTTTATAAAATATGCACCAGACTATTGATTCTATATTGTAACTTCACAAAAAGGACTTCCTGCTGTCAAATGGAAATTTGATGTTGCAGTGTTTTGCCTCAGATGACAGATTTGGCAGCCTACAGCTATTTGATAATTTCGCGGTCTGTATTTTTTCTCTTGCACTCTTATATAAGGGGTTTATTTTGCCATCAGCAGTCTTCCTACTTGTGGGTGCACCAAGTCAAATGTAAGTGAAGGTATGAGGTGGGGAGCATGTGAACGGCTTAAATTGAGGGGATGGAAGTCCCCAGCTATTCCTTTTTGATTATCAATATGATGAGCTGCTACCTAGTGAATAATTTAAAATCTGTCTGTGGGCATGTTTATATTTCTGTATAAATGTATGCTGTTTACATTACTGACAGTTCACTTGGGTTTGCACCAACTCATGTAGGAAATAGGAGGGGATGGAACTGAACTGTCAATGTAAGAAAAAAAGGGATTTTACAAGTGTTTAGAATCCTGAGATAACAGTAGGGGTAGTTTGGGTGTGCTTTTATCTTGCTTTAAAAGTGTAATCCTTAAATTTGCTGAGCTAGATGCACTTGACACTCATTTTTTGAAACCCCCCCCCCATGTTCTTGATTTGGTCAAATCAGGTTCCAGTTTTTTCATCCAGGTCTTCATGGTTGAAGCATTTTCTGCTGGGAAATAAGTGTCGGTGATTACCCTTAAACTAGAACATAGATTTCTTCATGTGTCTCTCTTTATATGCTGTCTTCCACTTCTGTACGGTTTCTGTTTTCCTGAAAATGTAAATTCAGATGTAGTGGCAATATGAAGATGGGATTGAACAAAGCTTTTGTTGCATCAAAGAAGGGTTAATAGGATTCTAGAACACATCAAAAGCAGTATTATCAGAAAGACATTGGAAAATACTACAGTATTTTACAGAACTCTGGGGAGACTTCTGCCTTGGGCTATAGCATCTAACTTGAGGATGTTCATCTCCTATAGGGATAGACAAAATTAGAATTGTGCGACTTACTTAATTGGTGGGTTATTCAGTGCCTTGACTGTAGCCCTCAGAAAATCTGAAATCCGTACAGTTGGGAGTTTTATTCCATTGTGTTGTGTTCTTACAGTGAATGCATGATTAGTGATGTGTTTTAAGATTAACAGTATAAGCTACATGTTCACATTCTTGGTCACTCTTCTTCAGCCAACTTTTCCACCTATGTAGTGCTTTTGCCTTATAATCAAGAGTGAATAATGATAGATTTCCTGCTACAGCAGCATGTTTGTTCCCGCTTTGAGTTTCTTCATTTGTGCACCATCCGTTGCCTATCTTTTCTTGTGAATTACCGATTACCTGTCTTGGAGGGGGATGTGCTAATGGACTGTGCTGGTGCAATTCAGCTTTATGTGCATCATTTGCATTGAAGAAGAATATTGCTTGACTTGTCAGTGACCAAGTCCTAAATATTGTCAGCAACATGCTGAGCTTCCAACACACTGGATCCAGCATAGATTATGATACTAACATTAGCTGGTGGTGGATGTCTGGAAAGGCAGAATAAGAAGAATGGATATGTCATCAATTGTATTGTACAACCCAAACTTTAAAAGCCTCAGAAATAGGACTTGGATCAAGGGCTTAACATATATGGCAGCAGTGAGGTAGCTATCCTGACTTCAACAGGAAGGAGGTTGTACAGCTTAGGGACAGTCATCGTAAAATTCTAATTCTGAGCTGTTTGCTGCAAATGGGTTCATAATGTCAGTTGCACAGCCAGTATAGAAGGGGTGGTGTACTTTTAAAGGTTTTTAAAACAGTGAGCAAAAGCAGTATGTGTTGTGGCTCACCACCTCCTGTTTCTCTGCCTCTTCATTTTAAATGAAAATGCATTAAAAGGAAGGAATCAAGGCCACTCTTATGCAGAAAGATTCCTTCACTTCAGTAAAATTATGTCAAATGGACAATACCCAGGATTTTGACATTTTCCAACTAATAAAGTAGTTGAAATAATTTAATGTGGGTATCTAATACATGTCTGCCTTTTAATCCAATAAATCTCAGGTCTGTGTGTCTGAGAACAGTTATTCTGCCCCCCCCCCCTTTTAAGGGTCATCTAAGCCGATAGACTCTTAAATTATCAAATACAATACTGCTTGAGGTTCTTTGTGTTGAAATAGGATGACTGGGTCAGTCTTAATCGGAAATAACCATGACCCGTATTACTTTATTGTGACTTCCTCCTAGCCCCCAACCCCAAAATCTCTTAAAAGGATTTCCAGAAATAAGAGCCCAAAGCGTAATAGCTTATAAGAGCCAATACAGCACAGAACTTCATGGATGATATGGACTGGAAATTGAGAAACTTATGGGCTGTGAACTCTTACTGATATGTTACATACATGGTTTTTCTGTCATTCAGCAGCTGTCCTGGTCTTTAATGTTTGAAAGTTTTATGTGATGTAGGTTGCTATTTGAGTCCTGTAAAAAGTAGTGTGACACTGGAACACACTGGAGACTGAAGTTGATTTTAGACAGGCTACTCTTCCCCATCATGTGCACATAGTTTATCAAATAGATGCCTCTGGTCAAACAGATTTTGGAACCTATGTAAAAACTTGCAATATATATTATCAAAGGTTGAAGTATACACATGAGCAGAGATCCTTCCTTAAAATTGCCTTTGAGTCCCTGAAAAGGTGACTGAACTTAAGCTGTAGTGGGAGAGAGAAACTGATGGCGGAGCACATGGGTGTGGGCAGGGGGGCAGCTGCCCCCCTAGATCAAGTAAAACAATAGAAATATTTAACTAGCTGACCAATCATGTCACTACTGCCCCCCAAGTCCTGCCCCCCCCAAAATATACTGGCTCTGGAGGAAATGGGTATGTGGTATTTCAAGAAAGGCATTTCTATCTCAGCTTTGCAGCATCATATAAAATACCAAAACACAGTGGTATTTTGATCTCTGGTGCTTTTTAGAGTTAAGCAAACAGTTTTCATATGAGAAAGGAGGCAAAAAGATTATTCTTTACACAACTCTATCCTACAGTCTCACTGTAGAATTCACTTAGCATAGCTCTCCTCTGGTCTTGAGACATGACCCTTGGGTTTAGCAAACAGAAACTACCACAGGGAAAGAAAAGCAAAGGGTAGTGTGCTGAATGAAAGATTGATATCAATAGGTCATAGGGCCATTGTTTTGCTCAAAGGCTGCTTTAAGTATGCATTTACATTTCTGTTGAATATTCAGTAAGCATTTTTCCCTGCTATTATGTGTGTGCTGCTAGCATCCTGGTGCTCTGAAAGAAGGGTTAAGAGTTCAGAACATAAGCAATTGATGATAAATTCCAGCCTCTTAGGGGTCTGGGTCTCCTTTCCTTGCATCTGTTTCCATTGATGCATTTGCCGCTAGAAATGAATGTATCGTGGCACACAGAAGCACCTGCATATATTTGGTTTCCCCCTACGTTGCAACCACCTCTGAATCTTTCTGAGTGTATATTTTAGTTTAATGATAGTCATGTCTCTTGACTTCAAGTCACGTGAACACATTATTTGAGGACAAAGTAGATGTAATACAGAAGATTGGTGAGTAGTAGCTCCCCAAGTGCTGAATTCGTAATATATTGTCTCCCTGCTGTTGCTCTTGACACTTATTCAAAAAACGGAGATCTAATTGAAGAATTTCTTGCATCATGTCTAGTAGGTCCATAACAGAAAGGGTGTATGTGTGTGTTGCTGTAGAAAAGTGTAAGGTCTGTGGAACTTTCATCTTGGCATGCATATGCCTTTTTTAAAGTTGTAAACATAAATCTGAAATTCTTTGTGGCCTGTAGGTGTTCTTGCTGCTGATTATTATTGTGGTCAAAGAAGCCTCACTTGTTTCTGACCTCGTTGAAAACACCTACATGTTGAACTGGGGTTTGCATTTGAAGCAAAATATTCTCCTTGATTTGTACATCCGCTTTCATTTATGTCTCAGGATTTTTTATGTCTCTGTGTAAATTGAGCTGTGTTCTGTACAGTATTTTCCTTCCCTGCTTAACTGGGTAGAGTAGCCAAGCTGACATTCAGACAGAACTCTGCCAAAATAAACAAAAAAAGAAAAACCAGCCATCCATGGAATTGCGCCCTCGATGTTTGTACCAGGTTTCATTCTAATATTGTAGCCATGAGGTGTGAAAAAGAAGAACATAAATATTCAGGGGAGAAGGAACATTCTTCCTCAGGATCTTTTCAGAATCCACTCCTCTCCCCTACCGGGAAACTCCCATGAAATACTTTTATCTTTTGACGTGAGTTAAATGCTTTTTGAGACAAGTTTGCATCTATATAAAAATGTTTGTACCTCATATTTTGGGAAAGGCAATCTACTGTGTTTAAGAATGATAATGTGCTATTGAAAAGTGTTGTTATCCAGATTAAATTTGACATGCAATATGCTGCTGGGCTCTTAGTAAAAGAACAAGTGCAATGTTCCCATACACACACAGACACACACATTTTAGTATGACTGTATAAGACTGCTTCTGTTGCCGGATAAAACACTTTCTTCCAATGCATGGCTTTGTTTCTATTTCCAATTCAACCCTCCTCCCCTCAAAAAAGCATTTGCTTAGGTAGCATAGATACAGCCGTGTGTGTGTGTGTGTGTGTGTGTGTGTGTGTGTGTGTGTGACTTGTATTGAGTATATTCACAAGTTTGCTTAGACAAAACTAAGACATTTGTTCTTTGGAGACTGCAAGCCTATAGCGTTCTTACTTGGGAGTAAGCACCACTAAACAGATTAGGTCTGTCTTCTGAGTAAACATGCATAGCATTGCTCTGTAAATTTAATAAATTTGCCAAGTAGGTATAATTATGGTATGCTAACTACCTTATAAATTATGCAATTTATATTAAAACAGTAAGACAAATTTAGGTTTTATAAGAAAGGAGTGTATTTCAATTTCCCTATTTCTGTTTTTCCTGTGGCTGCAACAGTGTTACATCTTTAGTTGTAATGCTAACGTTTATTAACAAAAGTGTCAAAATGGTGAGTTAAACCAAAGGCCTTATGTCACTAGGCCAAAAAACTGTTTCAGCCTTAACAAACTGCCTTTTCCTGCCTGCCCCCTTTCCCTTCTTAGAATCTTCTGACATTGCAGCTTTGCAAAGTCCCTTCTCCACTTACCACATGGCACCTGCATTTCCTCTTGTCAGACGCATGTACAAGCACATACACAAATACAGTCATTTGATCAGCTGAGGCACTGGGGCCATACTTATCTGCTGCCCACACAAATCCTGCTCCTCCTCTCTCCCCCCAGCTTGTTTTGATCTTCTGCAGAGGTGCAATGTGATTGCTGTTGCTGTTTGTTTGTTTATCACATTTATATACCACCTTTATCTTCCAAGACTCTCAAGGTGGTGTGCATGGTTCTCCTCCCCATTTCATCCTCACAACAACCTTGTGACTGGCTCAAGGTTACCTAATGAGCTTCATGGCTGAGTGGGGATTCAAATCTTGCTCTCCCAGGCCCTAGTCCAACATTCTAGTACTCTGCGCTGGTTCTTCAGAGTGCTTGGGACAGTGTAAATGGTCTCATACTATCATTGGAACAGCCCCATGAACTAGGCTAGAGAGGAGAGATGGGGATTTGCCCAGGGCCCACCCTGCTTCAGAACTGGTAGAGTAGAGTGGGGTTTGGGTCATCACTCTCCCATTTAAAAGTCTGATCCACATAATCTGTGACACATTGACAGACATGGGTTGAAGATGGGGTTGCATTCACTCTGTGAAGATAAGCCATGACCACCCAAATCTTTCTGCAGCATCATAGCTTTCTTGTCTCTGTGTATATTAATAACTTCAAGTATGCTAAGATAACAGTTTGATTTAGGTTGGAATCATTTGTGGTGGGGAAAAATATGTAGTATTATGGCTTATGGAAAGTGTCTGTACTTCTGAAAAGCACGCCGCCAAGAATGATCTGTTAGGAGGGAAGGGGAGAGAAACAAGAATTCACTTTCAGTTGAGCCAACTAGGATTGTTTTGTTGTTACTGCTCTAATTTATGCTCTTTGTAAATTTTGAAGTGCACCTAAACTGGGAGGCCGTGTTGTTGTTTATATACATATATACTAGGAGGACAGATTCCAGTATTCTTGTACTTCCTTTCAAACCCAGCCATTGTATCTGTTAAAATCTGGCTTGAGTCAGACTGAGCCTCTTTGCCAAAATTCCTATCCAAAGGAGCCAAGTTCCTACTTTTTTTTTTTTGTAAAACTTCTTGGTAATATAGTTTTACAGTCACAGCAGTTTACAGTTTCATTCCTACTGTGATATGTCTTATAGCTCTATTGGCAGGATTGGGAACCAACAGGAGAGTTACCCATAATGAGAGTTGATAATATAAAAATAAATTGGGGGGGGGGGATTACAGCTTTGTCTATTTGTCAATCTGTTTATGTCAAAATACTCCTGCCACTGTTTCATAAGCAGCAGTATACTAGTTGCTGATAAAATTCCTTTGTGATCCACTGCCCTTCCCTCTCATAGTGCCTCAGAAAGAATTACAGTGCCAAAGGCAAGTCAGTGGGGCTGGTAGCTAAGTGGTAGAGCCACTAGGATCATAGAATTGTAGAGTTGAAGGGTACCCTGAGGGTCATCTAGTCCAGCCTCCGCCATGCAGGTATCCTGTCCACAGTCATCCCTGGGTGAACTCAAACCACCAGCCTTCTGGTTAACAGCCAGATTTACTGACCCATTGTACCACAGCATACTTTGCATGAAAGTCTTTGGATCATTCTGCTGTACGTTTTATGATGAACTCAAGTACAGGGCATTGGACATTAGAAAGCCATTGCTGGGGTGTACTTTGCTGCAAGGGGCCAATGATCTTCATAAGGTAATTCCACATGCTTAGCTATTCCTTTTCTTTTTTTAATGGCAGTTCAAGGATCAATCAACATTATATCTGCCCTAGCCTTACGTGTCGAACAGTAGGAAGCGATACCCTAGTAGGATAAACGGACTGATTCAGACATTGTGTTAAAACCATAGTTAAGGTTAAAAATCCCTGCCGCACTTCTTATTTCTCTCTTTGCTTGGGTAACAAACGAAACAGAAGCTGACTTTGTGTGTATTTCTCTCCAAACAAACCATGAGTGGAAGCCAAGGCTTGCACTTTGCTTATTACTTAAGGTTTGTTTTGGAGAAACAAACCAGGAGAGCCGGTTCACAAATAACTCAAAGACAGCCTCTGGTCTCTTTCTTCCCCAATGTGCCAATGGAAGCAACAGTGGGAGAGTGCAGCATGGACTTTTGAGCAGTGTACACCAACATACTGCTTGTTCACATTAAACCCTAGTATAACCTTAACTATGCTTTAAAGTGATGTCTGAACCTGGCCATTAATCACGCTCCTAATAGGTCAGGCATCTGATTATTCTATTTTCTAGAAGAGAGGAAATAATGAATTGTAACTATGTAAGATGTGCCAAAATGATTCATTGTCAAACTGAAACATGTTAGGTACAAACATACAGTTCTTCTGGGAGAAAAAAGCTAAACAGTTTAACTAAAATAAAAGAGCATTCTACTCATATTTAGTGTTCAGCTTGATATTAGCTTTGCATTAAATTATTTCTACATGCAGTGGCTCTTTCCTTCCACAATTTATAAACTGGACAGTTTATTAAGTATTTTTTTTTACTTAATAACATTGTGGCAAATAATTGATACTGTTTGAGCAACAGTAGGATAATCCTGTGTATGGAAATGAGTTTCAGGGTGTTGGGGATTTCTTGGGTTGAGTACAAACTACCCAAATGAATACGTCAGAAGACTGTGGCTTAGTTTGCATGTAACACTAAGCTAAACCATGGCTTAGCACAAACCAATTAATGTGTGGGTTCCCATAGCAAAGATTCCCGTCATTTTGCTCCTTCTCAGGTTGTCCTGCTACTATTTTGCTGTAAGTCAAGCCGGATTTTGTCTTTGCATTATGTCCAAACCTGGGCTCACGGTTTATCTCCTGTAGACAAGCCATGTTCAGTAAGCCATAGAACAAACCTTGGCTACAGCTTGAGGTTTGGCAAGAGCAAGAGATATCACAAGTCCAGGTTTTGGCGTATCACTAAGCAAAATCATGGGTTTACTCACAGAAATATGGGATCGATCTGAAGCGACCATTATTTTATGTCCAGGAAATTGCTCATTTAGGCTATGCCATGGTTTAGCTTAGTGTTACATGTGACCAGGTCTGTGTGCCACAGTTGTTGTTGTTGTTTTAGTCGTGTCCGACTCTTCGTCACCCCATGGACTAGAGCACGCCAGGCACTTCTGTCTTCCACTGCCTCCCACAGTTTGGTCAAACTCATGCTGGTAGCTTCGAGAACACTATCCAGCCATTTCGTCCTCTGTCGTCCCCTTCTCCTTGTGCCCTCCATCTTTCCCAACATCAGGGTCTTTTCCAGGGAGTCTTCTCATGTTGGCCAAAGTACTGGAGCCTCAGCTTCACAATCCGTCCTTCCAGTGAGCACTCAGGGCTGATTTCCTTAAGAATTGATAGGTTTGATCTTCTTGCAGTCCATGGGACTCTCAAGAGTCTCCTCCAGCACCAGAATTCAAAAGCATCAATTCTTCGGCGATCAGCTTTCTTTATAGTCCAGCTCTCACTTCCATACATCACTACTGGGAAAACCATAGCTTTTACTATACGGACCTTTGTTGGCAAGGTGAAATCTCTGCTTTTTAAGATGCTGTCAAGGTTTGTCATTGCTTTTCTCCCAAGAAACTCCCAAGAACACACTGTGTGCCACAGTGCTACACTTTAAAAGTCCTCATGTTTTGGAAACACCCTTCCTCAATAGATGACATCGCTGTTAGGACTGGGAAAGCTAAACTTTAAGGAGAGTGGAAGCCTCCAGAATGCTGGTTCTCTCAGACTTCCTTGGGTTAGATCATTTGAGTAGAAAACATTCAACATTTTCTGCTAAAAACTTCTGTAATTCATTGATTTGTGTGTATGAATATTAAAATCTGAATTAGGATCTCTATTAAAATAAAAGATACTTATGGGTTTCTGATTCCCTTTTTTCCCCCCTGCATATTTTTTGAAAGTTTGTGATAGTACATATTTAAGTTTTTGGCAGCAGCTGCATTGCCCATGTTTGAAGTGAAAACTATTAATCTAAGCAGCTAGAAATGCTAAGGGCTAGAAATGCTAGTGGAAGCTAGGATTCTCAGGATTTTAAGAGCATCTAGGCTGCAGAAACCAGTTTTTTGGTGATATAAATTGTTGGCCGCCCCCAATTAGAATTAACTTTCAGTATAGTGTTATGTGAATACTGTTGCCCTGAGTCCCTTTCAGGTACTTGTTTTTGGAAAGAAGATTTCTTTGCAGGTCTTGCTTTATTCTTAGCCTCTCACATTCTGAGTGTACTATCTTGGTGTTTAGTTAAAATAGTGAGCTCTGTTATGGATAATTTCTTTGCAACTGGCCATTTTAGCTTCCTGGATTTGAAATGCTGAGGCACATTTGAACTTGCAAGAACTTACTGGTAATTGTTGCAGCATTTGGACTACAAATATTTATTACAACTGCCATTCCTTCCCCTAAAGGAGACTGGAAATAGTATTTCAGGGCACTGGGAATTCAGTGTGCCCCATAATCCCTTCTCACAGAACTACAATTCCCAGGGTTTCTTGTGGGAGGAGAAATGATTCGACTGTTAAACCAGCCTGTGCAGTGTTTATACTTTCTAGTTCATTGCTCCCATTTCCCCATTGCTTAGGCCTCATGTGACATCTTAAGGTGGTTTGTCTAAGATGTTACATGCCACACTTACTCAGATATAGTTTTCTTGGCCTTTCCCTTACTCCCTTGTGATAATAATTACACAAGTCCACTAATTACATGAGCTCAGTATGTTGACTATTAGAGATGAAACAGGATACCCCTTGTTGGATATTAGAAGAAACGGGATACCCCATCTTTTAATGAAAATGCAAACTATATTGTGTTAGATCTATTATTCTAATAGATACTCATACCTTTTTTGCCTCTATCTTGAAGTACACAGTGAAAGTTTAGATGTGGCTTTGAGGTACGTTTCTGCATAAAGCCTAAGGTATACTTGGACAACCAAACTACCAACATCAAAGCTTATGGTATCCTTACCATTTGGTTACTATATTGATTGCTATATTTTTTTAGTCTATTCTTTGTTTTGTTTGTAAGTAGTCCAGGGAATATTTTTTGGTATTAGAATCATAGAATTGTAGAGTTGGAAGGGACTATGAAAGTCATCTAGTTCAACCCACTGAAATGCAGGAATCTTTTGCCCAGTATGGTGCTTGAACCCACGGCCCTGAGATTAAGTCTCATGCTCTACTGACTGAACTATCCAACATTATTTTTTGTTGGCATCAGTCTGTCTTGAGAGACAATGGAGTGTGCATCCAGGGGTGAAGACAAAGCAGTGGAGAATCGAAGTGCCTGATGTGGCTGCAGAAACCGGTAACTCACAACTACATTGATTTGCTGTGTTAGCGGCACTGACATGACCTCTCTGGGACGCAAGCCTGAGCAGTGTGTATGGAGGTCCTGGGTTGCCCAGAAAACAAGACCTCTTGGCCTCATCAGTGTGGTGCAAAGGAAAGCAGAGCAATACACTTGGCACCAGCTTGGCTGTGGGAGTTGCCAGGAGGCGGCATACAAGGTGCCATCAAACTGCCTAAGGGACTCCACTGGATTTGTGTAGGGTTTACCTGTTAGCTTTTTCTTCTCCCGAAGATCTCCTGCAAGGCAGCGGGTATGGATTTTTTCCTTGGGGATTATTCATAAAGCCTTTCTCACGAATGAGTATAGCCGCAAGGCAGCAGAGGTTTCAAATCAGGGTTATCCTTCTCCTAGATGGGCTACTGGTAATCGTGGGTTTGAGCCCCACATTGGGTGAAAGATTCCAACATTGCAGAGGCTTGGTCTACATGGTCCTCATGGTCCCTTCCAACTAGCTTCCCTGGTTGATGAGCCCCATATGCCCCTCATTTCCCTCTACAGCACATGAAGCCAACATTAAATGACTAATAAATAAATAAAGTTGTTGTTGTTGTTTAGTCGTTTAGTCGTGTCCGACTCTTCGTGACCCCATGGACCAGAGAACGCCAGGCACCTCTGTCCTCCACTGCCTCCCGCAGTTTGGTCAAACTCATGCTGGTAACCTCGAAAACATAAATAAATAAATAAAGTACTACAACTTAATAGAGCTACTGGACATCTGCCCTTCAGATATTCACATTAACGTTAGATGATTTTTTAATTATAAGTTGAAGCCTAATAGTGCATTCCAGAATGTATGCCACTTATACTAACTTTGCTTAGGTAACAGATAAAATTAACTGTCTAAAAAATTATTGCCATGAAATTCACATCTGTATAATTGATTTTAAAATAGTTGGCTCTTGTGAGCCAATGAAGCAATAATAGATTTAAAAAAACAACAACACAAAAAACCACACATTGGGCTTTGTTCTACACGGAGGGAGGGCAGCCAGATGGCACAAGTTTAAGGCCTTAGTGAGATTTGACCCAGGGATAGGGTGGGGGGTTGATTATGTATCATTTCCAGTGTCTTGGGTTGCACTTCATTTGCATATTTTTAAATGGAGCTAGAGAGTCACTTTGTGAACAGTTTATTCAGCAGAATACTGGGATTGGAGTCCTAAAATCAGAACCCTGAATAATGAAATCGTAACTACAGCATACAGCTGTAGTTGTACCTTGTAGAAGAGGAATAATTCTGCAGATTTGAGAAATGAAGCTGTACAGTGACTTGAAAGATGCAAGCAAATTATTGGGGGGGGGGGTTGATACAGTGAGTGAATTTGAGCTTTTCATTGATTCATTCATTTGTTACATGAATAATCCCCCCTTTCCTTCATAAGAACTGAAAGTGGTGTTCACGGTGTTCCCGGGCAGTGTGCAGTATGGGTACAGACAAGAACCAAACCTATTTGAATTTAGCAAGGTGGCTATATCACATGTCTTCCGACCAGCAGGACTTTTTATATAGAAATATATCTAGAACTAATCTGTAATATTAAATAATTTAGATGTTTTGGGATGGGGTAATAGAAAGTTGAACAAGTTAGAAAATATTACCAGGGTATTTTGCAAACATGCTGGCAAAGGTTTCTAGTAGCATTCGTAATACTTTGAAAACGTGTAAGTGTATATAATATCTATATAATATAGACAAAAGTAAATGCTGAGCTTGAATATTGCCCTTCATGAAAACAAGACTGGGACAGATGCTCACTAATTGGAGCGAGACCAAGACAGACAGGGAGAGTGAAAGTTAATTTATGTTTGACGGGCCATGAAATAACTTTTTCATTTTGGCCCTAGCATGTCATTCTGTCTGACTATTAATGTGAATTGCTGTACTAAGCACTTCCATCTACTATAAGATCCTCAAGGCGAGGCAACAGAATCCTGCTTGATTTTGCTCATATATACTTCTGTTTTAAGGTGCAAGTCACCTTGTAAGTTTAACCTACTTGAAGTCTGTTGTGAAGAATTCTGCCATCTGTATTTAAATATTCTGCAGGTGTCGTGAATAAGCACTTGGAAAATTGATAGGTGTTCAGTATTAGTGTTGTATACCTGAAGGAGTGTCTCCACCCACATTGTTCAGCCTGAACACTGTGGTCCTTTTCTGGGGGGTCTTCTGGCAGTTCCCTCACTGTGAAAAGTGCAGTTACAGGGAACCAGGCAGAGGGCCTTCTCCGTCGTGGCGCAATCCCTGTGGAACACCCTCCCATCAGATGTCAAGGAAATAAACATCTATCTGACTTTTAGAAGGTATTATAAGACAGGGAGGTTTTTAATGTTTGATGTCTCAGTGTATTTTTATATTATGCTTGAAACTGCCCAGAGTGGCTGTGATATAAGTAATGAATTAATAATTAACAAGATGAGGAGGAGGAGGATGATAGAATCTTCAGGTTTGCCACAAGTCATTGAGGATGGCAAACTATTTTTTGTTGTAGGCTACCACATTTCTGTGCTAAAAGCAAAAAAACTGAAGCAAAAACCCATCAAGCATGTGCACAAAAATAAGGGGTCTTGCCGGGGGGTGTGTGCTTTTTGTGCTGCTGAATATATAATTTACACTTACATGACTAATACTTAAGCACTGATTTGTGAGAATACTTGTCATAACCTGAGGTTTTAGTCAAAATATTGTGGGCAAAATGAATAAAACATTTTGGGGAATCAGAAGTGCAGGATTGAGGGAGAAAATTCATCTAACCTTATATATATTCACGTTATGAGAAGTAAAGATGCATTCAGCTACATGGGCTGCTGTGCAGACTGACATGAGCTAGTATGTTACAACTAATGGGCTTCTTATATTCATGCATTGTTAATGTTACGCTCAGACATGTGCAGCTTATACTGCAGTCTAGCACGTAAAGTTACCAGATATACTCAGTTCTGCATATAGTAACTGATTATGTTGGAGGTGGGTTTGCAGGTCTCACAACCTGTCAAGGAAAAATGGTACATGATTTTGGAAACCCATGTCTTATTCTTAACCAATATCCTTTATTATAAGCTTAAAAATGAACACTCCTTCATTGTGGGACTTCAAATATGGCATAGAATGGTCTTGATATTGTGGAACATCTAGAGAATTGTATTAACTTTAAGGTGGAACCACACATTCTTTAAGATCTCAGGTGAACTTCCAGAAAAAATATTATGGACAACAGGAACAGCTGGTTGCCTGGTATTTTTATTCTCTGGGGCCAATATGGCAATAATGATGCCAACTGTCTTATAATGAAAACAGCATTCAAGTAGTTGGCAGTTTCCAATTAGTTGCTCCGTTTACTGGAAAGAACAACTTTCAACAGCCTTATAGGTTTTATTTCACTTGGCAGTAATTGGAGTAGGTGAACAACAACCGGCTGGAGTTTACAATGAAGGGCTGGCAGAGAGGCAACTGATATGTGAACTGGAGAAGCAGCAAAAAGAGCGTGATCAACTATGAGCACAGCAGCAGAGGAAAGATTGCATATTCTAGTTTCAGAAGTGGTATATATCCATATTCAGACAGATTATTTAATAAGATTTCTTTCCCATCCTCAACAGAAGATCCCAGGGTGGATTACAGCAATAGAATACACAATTTTAAAAAGTTGAAAACATTGCACAGAAAATCTTTCCAAATGGAACAAAACTGTATAAATTCAGCGGAAGAGGTGTGTCCCACAAAACAAAGGTGAGAAACCCGTACAACAAAACTGCTAGATGCACCTTTGTAGACAGGGTTCCACAATGTAGAGGCTGCCACAGGGAAAGCCCTCACCAGGGCTGCCATTCCCTGCACTTTTGAAGGGTGGTGACACTACCAAAAGAGCCCACTCTGCTAGGCCTGGGCGACATATCAATATATTGTCCAGGACAGGCATGAGAGGCAGACCCTGATGGTGGTTTCACTCAGTGGCATATCACTAATGAAACTGCCATCACTCCTGAGTCTCTCCAGTGCCCAGCGAGGCGAGGCAGAAACAAGCTTCAGCTGGCCACTGGAGCCAGAGGGACTCAGAGCCTTGGCTGTTTCAACAACAATATACCACTGACTGAAACCGCCATCACGGTTTGCCCCTCATGCCAGCACAGAGTGAGACTCAAGATGCATCGGCCCAGCACTAATACAGCTTGTTCCTCCCTCCTTTTTTAAAAAACTTCTTGACTGAGGAATGCACGGCTGCTCTCTCCTCAGCCAAGCAGATTTACAGAGCCCCTAACCCACCACTGGTTCGCACAAGCCAGGAATGGGGGCTCCATTAAACTGTAACTGCTCCGGGCTGAAGAAGCCCCGATCCTTCTCCTGCTTGCACATGAGCAGGAGGAGGATCTGGGCTCCCTCAGCTGGGGAGCAGGAGGCTTTGTGCTCCCCGGCTGAGGTGCGCAAATAAGCCCCTGTCCCTCTGGCATGCGCACACACCAGTTGGGGACCTTCCTTGGCTGGGGGGGCAAGAGCCTTCATTCTTCCCGGCTGAGAAAGCCCTGCCAGTGAAGGCAAAAGGAGCCCTGGTGACAGAACCTGTAGCAGCACACTCTCCATCTTCGGGCAAGGGAGGGGGTGAACAAGCAGCCTCTTTCTCCCAGGAGGAGGAGGGCCTCCCCCTTGGGAAGCTGTTAAGTGTCCACTTCTTTTTCACCGGTATATTTTCTTCTTGAAGCACCTACCACGATGTCAATAAAGGTATGGCAATTTATCGCACAGCTCTAGAAGAAATGGAAACCCCCTATCTGATAGTGGCCAACCTGACTTCTGAAGGCATGGACAACTGCAGTGTTTCCCAACCTTGTGCCTCCAGCTGTTTTTGAACTACAACTCCCATCATCCCTGACTAGCAAGACCAGTGGCAAGGGATGATGGGAATTGTAGTCCAAAAACAGCTGGAGGCACAAGGTTGGGAAACACTGAACTAGAGAAAGATTGGTTGGCTTAGTCAATGGGCTTGTATGGGAGAAGGCAGTTCTTCATTACCCTGCCCTAGACCTTTTAGGTCTTTGTAAACTAAAACTAGCACTCTGAAGTATTGCCAGAAGTTAATGAATATCTAAAGTGAATCTCTAGATAGGCAGGGAAAGATTGCTGTCTAAAGTCCTGGAGAGCCACTGCCAGTGCATGTGTAGACAATATAGCTAGATAGACCAATGGTTTGACTCTGAATAAGACACTTCCCTATGTCCCTAGAGACCCTCAGTGTTTCTGCAGCTGGAGTAACGTCCACATCAGTTCTAGCCTTCAGTCAGTTCTTTTTACCTTACACCAGTACTTTCCTGATTATTTCCTTGCATCATAACAATGTTCACCCATTCCTCTATTTTTACATTGCTTTCCCAGAGTCCTCTGGCCTATTTAAAGTACTTCTCCCTCCCCCATATGACGACCCTATGTCTACAGTCGAAGTAAATTTTGCCTATGAAGCCAATTCTAGCTGTCCACATTTGGGGAGGTTTGTAGCTTGTTTTCTGAACAGGGTTGAATTGCTATTATATGGCAAGTTACTTAGAGGTCCCCTGAGCTAATGTTATAACTGCTAGAAGGAAAGTCTGTATGTACTGATAAAAATAATTGTCAGTTTCCTGTTTTGAACTGTGCATTCTATTGCTATGGCATATTTTGTCTGGGCCACTTGACCAGGACATTCCTTTAACAGAAGAGGCTCCTCTGTAGAGTTTATTATGACAGTGTTCAAGGTAGTGAGATGATTCATGGGAGCACAGAGCATAGTTTTCTGGATTATTATTTTTTGCCATTATTTAAAAGAGGCAGCTGGTTAAAATGTAAAATATGGGGTGTTTTCATATATGCCATATGAACTCCATATATAGATACTTGCATGAATGAATGCTGGAGAGGTCTGGTTCACCAGCTGCACCCCCTCTCCCGTTCAAGATAAATGTACATATAAGAAGGTGCTATTTTGTATTATTATGTTTGACTGTATTCATCTTTTCATGGTTAATTTCTCTTAAAATTAAAACTATAAGTATAAAAATTGGAAATATCAAGTGGAGACAAAATTTTAAATAGTATAAACTTTTTTCTGCTCACCTAAATACAGAATGGTTGTACTGCAACTTAGATGTGGCTTTCACAGATGGTGCATGACGGCTGAGTTGTGCACATGGGCAACAATACAAATCTGTTTCCTCACCCTGTGTGGATGTTTGAAAGTCAGAGCATTAAAAATACATTTTGATCGGTATAAGTGTACTGCAGGGGAGTTCTGTTTGTTAAGTAGGAATCACCCATCGGAAGGTAGTTTCCCAAGTATTTCGTGGTATGAAATTGGGGTGGAGGGTCCTGCTGTTGACAAGATAATGTCAAAAATTCCACTGAGGATATGTAAGCTTTGATCATGTCTAATTTAGCTCTCTCTAGTTCAGCCTTCAGTTTCTCCTCTTCCCCCCACCCCTGGCAGCCACGCACACACACCTACATGCATAACTTTGCTTATGCTGTTCTAAAATCCCCATTCTCCTGTAGGGGAGAAATGTGATCCTGCGTGGGTTGTCACCGCCCATCTCTCCACTGGTTAGAAAGTATTTCTGTACCATCATCATAACATATCAGTGTTGTGCACAACATAAAGACATAAAATACCATTAAAAACAAGACAAATAATAATTTAAGTGATTAAACTACTGGGTAATCAAAAATTTATACAACTACTGTTATAAGAACAGCCTTCAAGAGACAACTGTAAGTCAAAAGTAAGAGTGCCTGCTGAATCTCTTTTGGAAGAATGTTCCACAGCAAATTTTATCCATATTGGATATAACTGGGGGGAAACTGCTCATTTTGCTACACCCAAATCCCTCCCTCCTTTCTGCAAAATGCCTGCAACGGGGTGCTTTGAAGTAGCAAAGGGGGACTACTGCAGACACTTTCTCCCTCAAACTTAGTTGCCTCTCCCCTCCTTTATCTCTGCCAAAATTCTGACTCAATTTCAAGCCACTAACGTGAATATATGTGAACAGACAATAAAATAAATAAGACTTTTGGAGTGCATTGAAATAAAAGCAACTGTTTTGTAGCACCTCACAGGTTTATGTGTCATAAGCTTTTGTATACCCGGAGTCCATTTCATCGCAGACCTAAACTGGTAAAACTTCTGATGTAATTTGTCAACACGAGACAACTCTCTTCCTCTTTTCACCTGACTTGTTCGTAAATATTTGTCCTGTCTGGCTTTGTTTCATGAACCAAATTCAAAGGAGGAGGAGCGATCGGACAAATCAGAGCATTTTTTTAAGTTTTCCCATTTGTTTTTTTGCTTTGGGGGGGGGGGAATTCCATGGTTGGGAATTAGAAATAGGAAATTGTCGACTTGTTATGTGAACGCTTGCCTAACAGATTATTTCCAGGGAAAGCATTGTTTTGGTAAGCCAGACCTGCATGTACTGACCTAGATGGTCCATTGCTCAGACTTACTATAAAACAGCTTTCTATGTAAGTCTTCAGAGCAGAGCTAACAAAGAGAATCTGCCTACAAAATAAGTATCAAATGTGACAAGGAACTTGCTTAATCATAAGGGGAAAGTGGAAGGCACCACCCCAAACTGTGGAATGCCCTCCAGGAACCACTGGGGAACTAGTTTCCTGTAGCCTGAATGTGAAAAATGTTAAGTATTCTGAATGGAAAGCTGTAACATTAACTTATAAATAAGGTGGAACCACACTCCTTGAAAGACAGCAGTCAGGATCTAGAGAACATTGAAAGTGGCTTTCTGCATTCAAGGGGGCTTTGGACATTTGTTTCTCAAACTGCAGCCCTCCTTGTTGGACATCAAGCTTTGTTCCTAATATTGAGGGGACTTGCAAAAGCAGCTTGTGATACGGCATGATGGGAATAAGCTGTTTGAAGAAAAACAAGGCCAAAATCCCACTGGGTATGTGCAAGCTCTTGGGCTTGCCAGAAGCAGCTTGTTGTGTCCCGATTTATTTTGTGCAGCCATGACGAGAACTGTGCTCCAGTAGCTGTGGTAAAGCCAGCTAGTTTGCTAGCGAGGTGGCTCAGGCTTCAAATGATGTGAACTGGCTGTTGTCCATGAACAAACAACATCCAGAGGCCAAGTACTGGGTAGGGCTGGACATGTTTTTACTGAATGCAGAATAGTGGCTTCATAACAGAACACTGTTTTTCCATACTTCGTGCTGATCAGGGAGGAAAAGGGGAGGGGGGACAGCAGTGATGTGGGGAAGGGAACTCCAAACCAAAAGAATTTCTGTGGCATAATGCGACTAGTAGCAATTGCTGCTGGACGTTCTGCAAGCTATTTTTTCAGCTTCCTGGGCTAGCAGTGGCATTTCAAGTGTATGGGTGGAGGAAAGCATGAAGGGCTCTTTTAAAGCATCACGTTTCTTTTCCTCTTCAACAGTTAGGTTGAAATAGTTTTTTAAAAAATACTTGAAATTAAATGAAGTTGAAGAAAACAAAAATGCACACCAAGTGAAAGCCATGCTTTGAGAGAGAGACTGCTCAGCTGGAAAACTCATGGCAGTGTACATAATAAAATGATTAATACAGTGGTACCTCAGGTTACATACGCTTCAGGTTACACACTCCACTATCCCAGAAATAGTGCTTCAGGTTAAGAACTTTGCTTCAGGATAAGAACAGAAATCAGGCTCTGGTGGTGCGGTGGCAGCAGGAGGCCCCATTAGCTAAAGTGGTGCTTCAGGTTAAGAACAGTTTCAGGTTAAGAACAGACCTCCGGAACGAATTAAGTACTTAACCCGAGGTACCACTGTACATAAAATCATCAAAGCTGTTCACAAGTATACATAAATTATCAACAAAATATGGATAAAATCAGAAAATATTTTAAAAACAAATATGGATAACTAATCATATGTCTGGGGAGGTTTCTGAAATACATGAGGAGGTTTTCAGCAGGGATCTAAAACAATATAGTGAAGGTGCCAATATAGGAAGTGTCTGTAAAACAGACATTATTTTAGGTTTTGGGAGGAAGGATACTGTACTTACTTGGAAGAATGTTCTGGTAAAATCTGTTTAGCAGTCGGTATAATTTTCAGTGTGCTGGGAGTGTAAGCTTTCATGTTACAGGGAAATTCTTGTTAGGCATAAGTATTCAAAGCAAGAAGAGTGGCTTATAACATCTAGATTTAAACATTTTGATACAATTTGAAAGCTTAGGTGGTCCAGGAAAAGACCACGTCATTTACACTATGGTTTTGGGGAAACCAGCATGGACACAAAACTTTGGCCTCTAAGAAGTAGATTGTTACAAATCTAATGTTAAGGATATGACAATCTAAATACTTTGTTTTAAATAATACCTTGGCAACAGATTCATTTCAAAGAAGCCATATCAATGACCGACTGGCTATGTTATGCCCACACCTCTTAATATTTATGCAGTTGTCCTCATGTTGATGGTTTTGGGGTTTGCTGTTCTGTAGTTGAGTGTGTGTGTGTGTGTGTGTGTGTGTGTGTGTGTGTCTGTTTCTTCAAGGGATGAACATACACATGCAGTTCAGAACTGGTCTAACTTCTCCAATAGGTTTTTATATGTACAGATTGCCACAGAGAAGAAAGTGTGCTTCAGTATTAAAGTTCTATGTTTAGTATTATAATAAAATTGCCTATCCTTCTAGTTACTATTCTCCCACACATATGTAATCTCTGTTAAGAGCTGGAAGGGATAATCTGTGAAAGGCCCCTTGCCCTCTTCTTCTTTCTGCACCACCCCTTCTATCTTCCTTAGAGGAGGAACAGAGATCTTAATTTATAAGGTAGCATAGGGCCTCTGAAATTAGGCCAAGGACTGCACGAAATCATATTTAGGGTCACATGCCCACCCCCATCTATAGGACTCCTCTAAAAGTTGGCAATATGCTTCTTCCTTTTTGCATAGGATCAGCCCAAGGCAAGTGGCAATAAGATCTAATGAAAACACATCGTATGCTGGAAGGCTATAATAGACAGTTATGTACATCTTGTGTGTTACACAGGTCAGGTTAGATATTTAACTGAAAAAAGGTTGCTCACCTTTGCTGTTGATGTCTACTCAGATGTAAGCCCCACTGAGATCTATAGTACTTACTATCGGGGGTGGGGGTGGTGATTTTATCCTGTAGTAGGAGTTGTGTAAATTGTGTAAATAACTTTAATTTTAAAGAGAAAATACAGTATCAAAACACCATGCTTTTTACATGCACAAAATATTGTTTTGAAAAGAGTACAGAATAAGAAAGAAAATAAAAGAAAGAATTGTTAAAACAGAAAAACCAAAGGGTACTGATAAAAGGCATATTATGCAATTATTGAAGAGTAAAGCATTCTACATTACCTTTATGTATTGCTTGCTATAAGGAGAGAGGAAAGTGGAGACAGTATCCTGTAGGATTTTATATTTAGTCATTTCAGAAAGTATACATTGTATTTTTAAGCAGCACAAGTTTACCAATACTGTTAAGTGCATATATACACATAGAATAGGGACGCGGGTGGCGCTGTGGGTTAAACCACAGAGCCTAGGGCTTGCCGATCAGAAGGTCGGCGGTTCGAATCCCTGCGATGGGGTGAGCTCCCGTTGCTCGGTCCCTGCTCCTGCCAACCTAGCAGTTCGAAAGGACGTCATGGTGCAAGTAGATAAATAGGTATCACTCCAGCGGGAAGGTAAATGGCATTTCCGTGCGCTGCTCTGGTTCACCAGAAGCGGCTTAGTCATGCTGGCCACATGACCTGGAAGCTGTACGCCGGCTCCCTCGGCCAATAAAGCGAGATGAGCGCTGCAACCCCAGAGTCGGTCACGACTGGACCTAATGGTCAGGGGTCCCTTTACCTTTACCTTACACATAGAATAAAAGCATACATTAAAATCAATGAAGGTATTTTGTTTTGCCTTGCCATCCAAGCTGCTTTAGGGTCTGTTTAAAAAGTAAATGAGCCTTTTCCCACCACTGCATATATACGTGTATCTTAATGCAGTGTTTCCCAACCTTGTGCCTCCAGATGTTTTTGGACTACAATTCCCATCATCCCTTGCCACTGGTCTTGCTAGTCAGGGATGATGGGTGTTCAAAAACAGCTGGAGGCACAAGGTTGGGAAACACTGTCTTAATGTATTGGCACCCCCCCCCCCCCGTTTTATTACACAAACACCTTAGAAAGTGACAAAGGAAACAGGAGAATAGACTTTTATCAAAAAGCTGAGGGAGAATAAATGGCAGAGGTTCTGTGCTCTTTGGCTCAGTCTGGCTTAAGTAGTTACATTGAAATTGTCAATTGGAAATGAAATTGGCCACTGTTAAATTTATAGCAGTTTGAGAAACTCACAAGAGGCATGACACTTGGTTATTTATCTTCTAACATTTGTACTATATCTTCTAAGAAGCCCATATTTGATGCTTTAGTCTGGCAACAACTCTGTGAAGGTAGACTGATACAAGGAGGCAGTGGTAACTTTCCCTTAAGTCCTCTCCATTGAGCCGTAACAGCTGAGCAGATTCTCTGAACTAGGTTACCCCGCATCTCAGAACTTAGTTCTGTAATCATTGCACAAATGTCTCCCTTAACTTGTGCTTGTGTATTCTTGGAATACAAATATTAAGTCAATGAACAAGTGCACATTGTTAATCTGGAGAAAATGTTTTGGCAGTTCATGAAGAAATGTCTTCCTCCTGTCCTAGAATCACAAAGACAGAAGCCATGATAGCTAGATTTGAGTATACGGTCTGTGTTTTTAAATGCATTTTTTCCCTTTCTTTACTTGCAGGTGGTGTTGGTGCTTCCTTCCAGTGCCAGTTAATCCATCAAGACCACATCTGTACTGATGACAGTGACAAGGTAACTGAATTAAATGAGTTTCCTTCAGGTATTAAAAGTGTCAATTTTATGCAATTGAAAGTCTTGTTTAGCTGAAGTTTTATAGCAAAACTGCTTATTTGTCTCAAGAGGATGTTGCTCTTTATTAAAAAGGTGTACTTTTATGTCAGTTGTTTTGATTTTTCTATTGACACCACCCCCATGCGACGATGGGTGATAACTTGTACACAGAGAATTTCTTGTCTTCCTCTCGCAAAGTACAGCTTCTCTCATTTGGTTACTTTTGCCTTGCAAAGTATGAAGGAGTGTTGTGTGTGGGAATTTTCGGTTTCTGTTATAAATATCCCTTTGATTCAGAAAAGGTTTGGGTCTCCTTTCCTTCACTCCCAAAACTCACTTTGGGCCCACCTCAAACACTGAGATCACATTTTTATGTGGTTGCAATGCAGCGTCGTG
Source organism: Podarcis melisellensis (assembly GCF_964234715.1). Taxonomy (NCBI): domain Eukaryota; kingdom Metazoa; phylum Chordata; class Lepidosauria; order Squamata; family Lacertidae; genus Podarcis; species Podarcis melisellensis. The sequence goes on from NC_138534.1 coordinate 36,261,538, forward strand.
GGTAAAATGTGATAAGTTGTTTGTGTAAGCTGCTTCCTATTATCTAGATTTTAACTATACTGATGCTACTCTTCAAATATGGCAAATGTGTGGTTAGCATAAACTGTTGATGCGGAGCTCTTTTCAGATTATAAATTAATGCACACTTCTCAGATTATAGGACTAATTTCCTTGGCTTCCTGAGCTTCACAGGAAGGAGAAAACAACTACAAACTATTGAATAAGTCAGTTACAGGAGAAAATTGTATGCCTCTATAAGCTCATTGCAACTTGGAAGCAGTAGAGAGGATAAACTGCATAGGTGTCTCCCTTTCCACACCCCATGCCCTGGACCTAGAATGAGAAGGTTCTCTCACCAGCTCTTCTGGCTACTTCAGGCTATGACAGATGAAATGGTCTTGTTTTTAGTCACCTTGGATTATATGTACAGCAAATTCTGAAGTTGAGAAGCTTCTCACTTAGAGCTGTAAATATTATTCTGTGCGTCTCTTCCACTCAACCTTTCAAGGGTGAGGGGAAATGTACTTGCTTCTGAGCTAAGGACTTTAAGAGGATGTGGTAGCTACCTTCCCCCATTGCTTGCTATTCAAGTTCTTCTGATGGATAGGGAAGGTGACAGTTCTCTCAGGTTGGAGCAGGGGTAGAGGTTCCAGAAGCTATGAAATCACTTTGGGGGGAAATTGAGTACTGTGGGTTCAAGGAATCTCATGACAGAACTGAAAGAGGGTTCAGATCTTAGCTTAGTGAGGAATAGGGTGACTTTGCAGGGAGGGATTGCTTTCTCTGCTTTAGCTGCCCAGTTGTAAAATGAGGAAAATAGTGCATAAAGCTGGCTGTGGGGAGAGAGAGAGATGCATGGAAAGCACACCTGAATAATCACATGCAATATAAGTACTTAAAAGAAATTACCATTTGAGAAGTGATGCTTTTGAGTTTGCACTTTTTGTGCCTTGTTTTTAAATATGCTAATATGCATTATTTCACCTTTTCCTTTTTTAAATTTCATGTTTGGTTTTAAGAGCAGTTGAAGTAGTATTTGTCCTCCATTAGCGATGGTGGCATTTTGTTTTCTTTAGGGAGGGTGTTCTCACATCACATTTTGTGTGGAAACTGGCCACAGTTAGACTAGGTTTTAGAAAGAAAAATGAATAGGAGGTACAAGTCCTGGTCATCTATTTATAAATGCTTTTTCATATCGGTATGGAATTCATTTGTTGTAAACCAGGGTCTAGAATGTAAAACACATGGCAAAAGAGTTTTGAATAACATCAGTCCTCATATTTCCACTTAAATTTATTGATTTTTCTTTCACTTGTACACTGGTGTTGGTGGTAGGTGTGTGCATAGACATTCACTGCTGATTCCATTGGAAAGATATGTGATTGCACCCACCCATGTGGTTTGGTCATGAGATAGTCACCCAGCTGCTAATGGATAAATAGATCTCTTATTGTAAGGAAGACATATAGATATGATCTGAGATCAGCAGAAAGCGAGAGTTAGGCTTTTAATGTGTGGCCTTAGGAGAATATATGTCTGAAGCATCACTGATACTCATCAGAATCTTTTAAGAGTACCACTGATTCTTCAAGACTTTGTGCATGTTTTCTAGCCTGAAATCTGCTTGGGCTTTAGGAGCCAGTATATCTGAACTTATCTGCTGTAATAAAAAAAGAGGTTTGAAAAACTGCTGCTTTAAGTGCATCAAGCAAAACAGGTGACAGAAAAACTTCACTTCTGAGTATTGCCTTCAGTTTCTTAGTGTGATCGTGACTTCACATGTAACATTTTTAATGTGCTATTTTAAGCGTTTGCAGCTCCCTTCTCACTTATTTTGACTAACCTTTATTTTAAATCCAGTCATTAGTTATTTTCTATTTGTGGCATCAACAACACAAACTTTCCTGCAGAGTGTTTTCACTGAAAATAGTGTCTAAAGCTGAAGTGTGCCTACCCCCATCCCGCATCTTATCACTCATTCTCTTTGATTTGTGCTTCACTTCCTGGATTCTCCACAGGAAAGTGTGTTTCCTGTGAAAGAGCCGCTTACCTATCAGTTTATTTAATTAGAATTTACCATATTTCAACATCTTGCAGCTCACTAGCAACATCCCTTCAGTCGCCTTACCCATGTGAATTGTTATGTACTGACAGGTATTATGCTAGATAAACTAGGGTTGATTAAAGACAATGGGTTTAGGGCTGCTCTGGAACACAGGGGGGAAAGATGGTGATGATGATTTTAGACTAGTGGATTTATAAAGTTAGGTGAATTTATTTGAATATATTTCTAGATTTGGAAAGCTCTGCAACATATTCTACAGATCATACAGAGGCAGAGCCTAGAAAGGCACAAATATAACTGCATTTTAAAGGCAATTCAATACATTAGAATCTGATTTATGCTGCTTTCTTCCTTCCATTACTGTGCTAGATAACTGCTCTGCAGAATGTTCTTATTCCTGTGAAGTAAAACAACAACAACATACAAATATTCTTTCTTTTTAGTTTTCTTCATTTTTTCCTTATTTTGTGGTGTTTACCAACTTTGCCCTTTAATATTTTAAGTTCTGGTTTTTATAGCCACCTCTTCATCCCTATCCTTTCTATTTCCATGACAACTCTGAAGACCTTCTATTGTGGCACCTTGATTTGAGCGTGCTCCAGTGAGTTTCATTGTTGTACCTTACTCTAATTCTGTGCTTTCCCAAAAAAGATTTTATTTTTTAGTTGATATTTTAGAGCCTCTTATTAGCATGGAACTGATTGAAGGATTATTAATATTGATTTCTTGGTAAAAGGTGCCTAGTTTTAATTATGATATTACTTGGGAACTATTTCTCTCAAGGATAGTTTTGTGGCTCTGTTGTTACTTTATCAAAGTCAACCAAACTGCCCATTTTAATTTGGATTAGTGAGGCCCAGTGCTTCAAGCAAGCTCTTGGAAGATTTATTGAACAATAAGTTAATATAAGTATTGTTTGGAACTTTTCCCTGATATTTAGGAGGAAAACAGCACTATCTGGAAATTGAAATGTGTCACTGCCTAAATATTTTCCACACTTAAAATACTTTACTTTGATTCAGGAAGGAGCACAGTCAGTATGATTTAAGAAATCCTATAATCTAGCTTCCAGTAGTGATAGTTTTTTCTTTTCTTGCATTCTTCTGATGTATGATTCCTAAAACTACAGGATAGGTTGAAGAAGAACTTTTCTAAAACGGATTTTGTGTTTTTGTTAATGTACCCCTTCAAAGCTTGCAAAGGGAGGGGAGACTGCTTGGGGGTCTGTGACAAAAGGCTTGGGAAATGAGCATCTCTCCTAACAGCTGTAGTTTCCAGCACTGTGTATATTCACTTGACTTAAGAGTTCTGACATTTCAGCACAGTACAGAACTGAACTATTATTGCTCCATAAAATAACTTGGAACCTGTAAATGAAAATACTGGTGTGCGTATCTTTTTAAAATTAAATGACATTTCTGTGCCAGAGAGGCAGGTTTCATTGCTTTCTAAAAGGCAAGGAAGTTGCAAAAATGCTGTTTAGTAATGTTCCCCGGAGGTAAGACCAGATAGGAAATAATTTTATAGGGCTAGTGAAACTGCATTTTGTGTGTATTTTTTTTACATCAGGCAGAAGTAAGTGTATATCGCATATAAAAAAGAAATGTTGTCAGTGGTTGCATTATTCTGCTGTAACACACATACACTATATTTTATTTTAAAACATTTCTCAGCTGCTGCTTTGAAGCTTAAGGTGGTTTACACAATTAAAACAAAAATGAAAATACAGAATAGACAGCAACTGGGGTGGGCAGGGGGGAGAGCAAGCCAAAAGCCAAACAGAATAGATGTGCTTTACAACCCTTCCTAAAGGCTAATTTGGAGTGGGAGCTACACCTCTTTGGGAGAGATCATGCCCATAGCATTGGGGAAAATGTATATTGATTGCTTCTAGCTGCAACAGTTTGCACTTCATGTGCAGAAGGAAGACAAAGCAGGGACTGATTAAATGACTGAAGATGGCATGGAGAGCTATCTAAACACAGAATCCAGATCAGGAAAAAATCAGTGTGAACTAATCATTTAGTTCACAAAATGTTTTCCAGGAAACCCTGTGATTCTTTAGAAGCTCCTAAATGAGATCAGAAATGATGAGGTGACTTAGGAGATCATTTTCCTGCCCACCATCAGTCGTGTGTGTGTGTGTGTGTGTGTGTGTGTGTGTGTGTGTGTGTGTTATGCCATGCACTCAGTTGATCTTTGGTGATGCTGAGGCCTGAAAGATATGTCCGCTGAGCATGCAACCTAGAACATGACTTAGCGGGAAACCCATTGTGTAGAGTGGACTCTGAAAGTAAAGCGTTCGAAAGTAAAGCGTTGAAAAACCACAGGCACAACTTTACAGCTGAAAAATTATACAAAAAACTCCTCCTAGACGTTCTTTGCTGTTCCCCGACCCCAATGTATATTATCATCTTTTTATGTTTTTCCTTTTCTCTCAAACTGCTTCTTGCTACATTCCTTTTAGAGCTAGTTATTATTTTGGTCCTGTTAGACTGAAGCAGAAAGCGTGCTTTTAAAAAAGAAAGGCGTTCCTTTCTTTAGGCAGTGTTTTGTGACTGGCTACATAAGTTGTTTGGGGCTGTTCTCTTGGAAGAAGGTATTGCTTCGCTTTACCTCAGGATATGTACTCAGCAGATGCAGAGAAGAGGAAATGACGACAATATTTATTATTGGCATCTCTTATTTGCTTGCTGTCTATGAAATGTGAGAGAGACTTTTAAAAAAAGGTTCAGGAGAAAAATAATGTTTTCAAATTGTTTATGATTATATAGAGCATTTCCTAATTAAGTCTTTTTTTCTGTCTGCTGCATTTTCATTACTGAAGTTAGCCAAATTCAGCAACACCCCAGCAAGAAATACCTTAAGGTGTACATATGTGGAAGAGTGATAAGGTTTTTTATTTCTTTATAATGGTGTAGCATCAGAAACAGGGCAAATGTGAGTGTTTGATGCTCCTCATGTGAATGTCATAGGCACTGATCAATAGGTGCCTGTAATACTAGTGCAATAGTAGTAAAATACCTTTGTCACAGATTTGCACTTGATAAGGCAAGTACAGTACAAATTTACCAATGAAACTGCTTTCTGAGATGGCGTAATGTGTGCATGCACATATGTGCCTGCTTATCTGGTAATCATCCACATCTGGAATAATCCTAATCTTTCTGAATGAATTATGAAAAACTACCAGTGGAACCCACACCCCATGCACTAGGTTGGTGTTTAATCAAAGGGAGAACTTCCCTGGCTTTTTCACACCACTGCCACAGTGCAGCAATGTCTGATCTTCTTGACTTCTGGTCTTTCCCAGTCTATGCTATCCACTACAACTTATTTCCACCTGAACTAATATAGCTGCTTGTGGTTCCCATGGTGACTGGCAGTAGCATTAGATAATGCCATGTTCTGTTGCAGCTGCCAACAAAAGCCAGGCTCCTATCCTGGTATTTTTGGCTTGCTCTCTGCTCTAGTGCTGGCTGCTATTATGAGGTATGCTTTGTGCCACATGTTTCAGCAGTTACATAAAACTTTTTTTAGGCGTATTAAAATTGCTACTGTAATTTTTGACTACTTGTGTACCAGGTTTTCTCTTGTGGAATTACGGCAACAATTTTGATGTCCCTTTGACTTGAGTGAGTTGGTGGGGCAAAGAAGTATTTGTGTGTTTGTACATTTTCAATGCACAATCTTCTGTGGTTCATGGCTGGTAGAAGAGGTGGCCTCTCTTTTGGCAGGGAGGTGTTTCTGACAACTGCAAGGGCTCCACTGCCATGGAGGCTTCGGCTTTGCCCAGGCAGGTGGAAGCCTACTGATGGCAATAGGAAGTGTGGGCAGGCAACCAAAAGCGTACCTAGACTCCTTTGCATCCTTGGCACGGAGCTGTATTGGCACCTCTGAAGCCAGGAGAGACTATGGACAAGAAACTAAAAAAAAAAGGTTGTTTTTTGTCTATTGCACTCCACCAGTGACTTCCTCTGTGGGCACTGGGGTTGGCTCCACTCTACTCCGCCTCCCTCTCCTCCTCCATTGGTCTGTCTGCCTTCCTTTGGCAGCCTATGCTGAGGTGCCTGGAGGAGCCTGTGTTCCTTGCTTGGCCACTCAGGGAAGCAGAGGAGTGGCCCCAGAACACATGGATGGGTGGAGTCCTAGCCACTCCGAGCCAGAGTAGAAAGGCACAATTTATGTGCCTGCCTGGGCCCTTAGTGGGGGCCAACCTAACCAACCACTACGTATGCTCCTGCCAAAGCCCCATGGATCCATGAAGATGGAAAAGAAAGAAAGAAAGAAAGAAAGAAAGAAAGAAAGAAAGAAAGAAAGAAAGAAAGAAAGGAAGGAAAGAAAGAAAGAAAGAAAGAAAGAAAGAAAGAGAGAGAGAGAGAGAGAGAGAGAGAGAGAGAGAGAGAGAGAGAGAAAGAGAGAAAGAGAGAAAGAAAGAAAGAAAGAAAGAAAGAAAGAAAGAAAGAAAGAAAGAAAGAAAGATCAGAGCAACCACCACCCACCATTTTTTGCCCTCACTGGTGTGAGCCAGAAGGGCTTGGGATGTTGTGGTGGATCTGCTACTCTGCCTCTCCCCAGTCCCAATTACGGTTGTTATCAAAACATATAATTTCAAAACTCTGTGGTCTTAGTTAAAGATACAATATATATGATTCTTGGTTTGTTTTTTGGAGCAATGTTGAACAAATCTGTTATTTTGTAATGTTTGAGTGTTCAGTCGTTTGACCTATGCTATATCTATATACATTTTCATTCTGTTAAAATCAAGTGAAACATCCAAGTCAAATTGGGCAACTTGCTTTAAAAAAATCTATCCCCTTTCAAGTCCCCCATTGTGTGGTGGTGGTGGTGTTTGCACTTCACTGCTTTCAATCTGTCATCAGCCTTGTATCCTCATGAGTTTTGTATTGGTGTCTCTCTTGGAGGGGGCAGCCACAGCCACCACTACTTATTTGCATAAAATAATGTCACTGTGAAAATTGCTGATTAAAAATTGCTGATTAATTAGCCTTGAGGTTGAGCTTTAAAAATGCAGCTGGGAAGCAAATACAGCAGCCGAAAAATAGACAGGCATACTATTGTCAGCCAAAGTGATTGGTTGATCCTAGCTCAGTGGAAGAAAGTATTGCAGGAAGGGAAATGGAAAAGTATATTTCTCTTCTCTTCAGTCTGACTCCTTTCTTTTTATAAGATCCTGCATGAAAGTGGTCTCCCTAACTCTCCCCCCCCCCCGGCTCACATGGGACCAGTGCAGATAGTTGGGCCTGGTGTATTGTATATTTTGATTTTAGCCGTCCTAATCGGGGAGGGCGGGGTATAAATAATTTTTAAAAAAATTATTCTCCTGTGATTTTGCTAGTACCCTCATTTTTTGAGTCAAATGTGGCTGTGTTGAATTATTATTTTTTCAACTGGCCATTTATATGTATATTTAATTTAATACCACAATAGTAATGGCTCCCAGTTGGTTTGACAGCACTTATATCTTACACCAGGTCTTGGGCACCACTCAAGCTGAAATCCAAGTTGTCGCCCCTCAGGTCGGTACCAGGACTGCTGTTCTAGGGCATAGTCACTTAAGATATCTAGAAATTTTTATCTCTTAGTGTTGGAACACATATGTTGCCAGTCCATGTGAAGCTAGTTAAAGGCTCCCATTACTACAACATTTCCTCTTTTGGATGCTTCATTGATTTCAACTTTCATCTCAAAATCTCTGAGCATTTTGATCAGGAGGATGATAGCATGTTCACATTAATAATTTTTTGGGACCCGGTATCACTACCCACAATGCCGGCTCCCTCGGCCTATAGAGAAAGATGAGGGCCGCAACCCCAGAGTTGTCCGCAACTGGACCTAACGGTCAGGGGTACCTTTAGCTTTTATCACTACCCACAACAATTTTATGGAGGAATCTTCCCCTTTTAGAATTTCTGGCTTACTAGCCTTAGTGTCCTTTCTGACATACAGAGCAACAGCACCTCCAGTGAGTCCTTTCTGCAGAGTTCTCTCCATTCTACCAGATTTCTGTTATGCCCATTATATTAATGTTGTCCTATAAGACCAGATACTCCCATTTACCTATCATGGCTCTGTTGGTTCTTGGGTTCACAGAAGAAAGCCAGTCTATGATCATGTAACACCACCCCCTTCCCCCCATACCCTATTTATAATACGTTAGAACTCATAAAAGAATCAACAATAGGATCTAATTTTAAAGAGTAAAATACTTTTAAATGTGACTGTTGTTTTTTCTCTCCAATCTATGGTTCTTAGAGTGGTTATTGTTTTGTAGAGTGAACCTTAAAACTTGGTGGAATCGCTATTGGCTGTACAGTATTACCCTAGTGTCTTTCTGATGCACTTACCCAACGAGGGAAAGTGTCTCTTTCAAAATAACTTTTTGAAAGGAAAAAAAAATCGCTTTGAGAATCTTTGCCTCTCAAAATATGGTGCTAGGCTTAGCAACAGTTGCTAATCTAGGTCCACCCAATGAGGAAATAAATTCTGAAATTGGCCTGCCACATCTTGATAGTAATTACTGTACTATAAAAGCAGATGGGGTTTTTTGCCTTCCCATTAAGACAGTTTGCCCTATGTTTATTTAATCGGTTGCCTAATCAGATTGGTGGGATGTTCTGATGTTTTGAAGCGTGAGGCAGGTTTGGGGGGGCTAAACAGAGCTGGGAGTTTGCTCTCTTGAATTCTGAATTTATCACTTTAAGCAGCTCTTATTGTGGCACTGTCAATGTCTCTCTTTCTCTTCCCCCCTCCTTTCATGTTTACTGTAAAGACTGAGAATTACTGTGTACTGCACTATAGCCTTTTTAAAATTCGGTTTTTGAGACTTAAGGCAGAGTTTAGTGCTCCCTCCGCTTAGATTTCAACCCTCGCCTCTTAAGGCAAAAGGTTCATGTTTCCAGTCAGCCGCCTCCTGCCTGCTCAGAAAACAGCCCACGAAGGAAGCAGAGCAAAGCAGAGCAGCCCTCGTTGTTCGTCTTCCAGCAGCTGTTAACTCAAAGCTACATTGCTGGCAAATAGAAGGGGAAGAAATGGAGGCAGTGAGATATTTTACTTTCTTGGGCTCCATGATCACTGCAGATGGTGACAGCAGCCACGAAATTAAAAGACACCTGCTTCTTGGGAGAAAAGCAATGACAAACCTAGACAGCATCTTAAAAAGCAGAGACATCACCTTGCCAACAAAGGTCCGTATAGTAAAAGCTAAGGTTTTCCCAGTAGTGATGTATGGAAGTGAGAGCTAGACCATAAAGAAGGTTGTTTGCCAAAGAATTGATGCTTTTGAATTATGGTGCTAGAGGAGACTCTTGAGAATCCCATGGACTGCAAGAAGATCAAACGCATCCATTCTTAAGGAAATCAGCCCTGAGTGCTCACTGGAAGGACAGATCGTGAAGCTGAGGCTCCAATACTTTGGCCACCTCATGAGAAGAGAAGACTCCCTGGAAAAGACCCTGATGTTGGGAAAGATGCAGGGCACAAGGAGAAGGGGACGACAGAGGACAAGATGATGGGACAGTGTTCTCGAAGCTACAAACATGAGTTTGACCAAACTGCGGGAGGCAGTGGAGGACAGAAGTGTCTGGCGTGCTCTGATCCAGGGGGTGACGAAGAGTCGGAGACGACTAAAGGACAACAACAACATACTGCTGTCGACGTTGGAGGTTCCATCTGGAAGATGGGGAACTGCTGTACTCGCAGCCCAAGCAGAAAGTGAGCCTAGCAGGTAACTGGTGCGAGGAAGCGGCAGCTACAAATTGAAACTAAAAAGCGGCCTCGGCTCCGCCTCCCTTAAAGGAAAGCTCCGATACAGGAAGGGCTGTTCTGTACAACCACGTGCGCAGGCGCCGCAAAAAACCCAACTTGTTTTTTTTATTTACATACAGCGCGTGCGTGTCGTCGCTGCCTGCGTCATCGCGTTGACGTAAAGCAGACCTACCCTGTGCGGTGGTCTCCGCGTAACTGAGCTAAAACAAAGGAAGACACGGGCGGGCGGGGGGGGGAGTGAGAGAGGTGGGGGGAAAGGAGGCGGAGCCCCAGGGCTCGCGGGCGGGCTGGGCAGCTTGGCAACCGCGATTGGTAAGCCGGGAAGTCAATTCAGGTGACGTCACTGTATCCCTGCTGGCCGAATGGTAGGTGGAGGGGTTCCAGAGGGAGGGGCGGGGCTGGAGCATCATGGAGCGCGGCGGCGGCGGAGGTGGCGGCGGCGGGAGGAGGAGGGGACGGCTCCGGGAGTGCTGGCGGCGGCGGCGCCGCGGCGGCCGGGTCCTCCCTGCTTGTGATGGGCGGATGGAGTCCCGCTGATTATCCCGGAAGCCATTGCAGGGGGCGGAGGAGGAGGAGGTGGTGCTGGTGTGGAGGGGAGCCCGGGCCTGCTGCTGCTGCTGCCAGCGGTGGCCGCCGCCGCCGCCCCCAGACCGGAGGAGTTTCCTGCTGGCTCCACTCAGGTACCTGTGCCTGCGTGGGGAGAGCGAGGAATCTGGGACCGGTTTATCTCTCTCCCCTTCCGCCTCCATTCCATCAGGCTCTGCCCTCCCCGTCTTACAGATAGCGGGTTTTCTCTCAAGGCTGATCCGGGAAGGGATGATACGCTCTTTTCCGAAACGATCCCGGCCGGGGGGGGGAGCTGTCTGCCAGACGCTGCTAACCTCTGAGGGGCCTTTCCCGACGGGTGGGCGGTTGACACGTCTCCAGTTTTGGCGGTGGGGGGGCGGTGTCCCGATAGGTAAATCAGCAAAAGGAAGGAACAGCAGAAATGGGACGCGCTGGATCCAAAATCGCACTATGAATAAAGGGCGGCAGGACCCACTGAAAGCAGTGGCCCCAAATGGCTGTGGGGAGCGGTGTGTGCTTGCTTTGATTCCCCCCCACACCACCACTTTCCCGAGTGGAAAACGAGTCTTGCCCCCTTGTGTCTCCTACCCAACTATCAACAACCCTCTATTGTGCATTGTTAAGTGTTTGCAGAGGGCATATTGATTTTTAAATGAAACACCCTAACCATTTCCCTTTGTTTTAATTTATATATTACTTAAAATGTAAATGAGCTGAGTGTTTTATAGGGCAATTTAATCAGTGCACCCCCTTCCTTGCCCTATGGAACTTGTCATCTGCTCAAGCAGGGGAGGACTAGGCAAGGAAAACTGCACTGTTGTGCTTACCTTTTAGTTGTAGGTGACTTCTGAGGGAGAAGTGAATGGCTTCTAAGTGCTTAGAAGTTAACCCAGTCATCTTTCTTTCTTTCTTTGGAACATATTTCCTATAAATTCCACATATGGGGTAGTGTAGTGAATCATTAGAATCAGTATTTGCTAGTGCTGAATGATGCTTATAATATAGCTGCAAAACATTTTTCCTAGTATTGTGTCACAAGAGATTTTGTTAGTACTGTAGGGATATCCTTTTATATAAATGAGTTTATTCTAATTACTGTTATATCCTCCATTCTTTACTCCATCTCCCCAAAGTTGTTGCTGGTATTTTCAAGTGCTTTGAGAATAAACATGTAAAGAATTAAGTGTGATGAGATGTTTTTTGTGAAGAATTTGGGATTACATTTGTTAACTTGTTCTCCCTTTTTTAGTAGCAGTTTTAGTCCAGGTACAAAAAGCATTTATATGTTGTTCTTCTGAAATAGGTGGAGTGGACAGAGAAAACATTGGAAGGGAGAGGAAAAAGTGTTCAGTGAAGAATGAAAAGAAAGGTTGGTGTGACAGCAGTGTAAGGAATTGTATGACAGTGTCTACATGGATTATTGAAAAGCTATACAATTTCTTTAATTGCATACTTAGCAGTTTTCCTGAAGACACATTGCATACTTGTGCAAAATTAGTCCACTTGTTTCCATAGTTGTGCATGATTAGTGTAGATAGTACTTGTAAGGCAGGTCTGGGGGTTTACATTTTGGTAAACAGGAGTGTTTGCCATTCTTTCAAGAATGGTGTCAATGTGAGTTGTGCAGTTTCTCTTACATCGTATGGTTAAAAAAATATTTCAAAAGTACCTTTGTTGGGAGAGAAGCAGGAGGACTATGGCCCTGTTAATTCTCCTTGATATCTCAGTTGCTTTCAATACTTTTGAGCATGGCATTCTTCTGGATTGGTTGTCCAAATTAGGAGTGGGCAGCACCACTCTTTGTTGTTCCATTTCTGCTTGGATGGTCATTCTCCAAAAGTGGTGCTTGGGGAATACTTTTTGGAGCCTTCAGTGTGGGGTTCTGCAGTGTTTGATTTTACTCCTATGCTGTTCAACATCTACAAGAAACTGCTGAGCGAGGATCATCTGGACTTTGGGGAGTGCATTGTCAGCAATGTGCTGATGACACACAACTCTCCCTTTTCTTTTGCATGCGCAGGTGTGGCAGTGGATGTGCTAGGTTGATACCTTGCCTCAGTAAAGGGCGGGATGAGAGCCAATAATCTGAAGCTTGATCCAGACACAACTGAGGCACTGTTAGTGCATGGTTCCCTAGACTGGATGGTTGGGGTGTGGCATAATCTGGATGACATTGTGTGCTCTCTGAAGGGGGAGCAGGTACCTAGCTTGGAGGTACTTTTGGATCAATTACTGTCGCTTGAGACTGAAGTGCTTTCAGTGATGTGGAATGCCTTTCATAAGCTTGTTTGATGGCCCAAGTGAACGCTCATCTGGACAGGGACTGCCTAACTTCTGTTGTCTACCTGGTAACTTCAGGTTTAGCCAGTGTTTCCCAACCTTGTGCCTCCAGATGTTTTTGGCCTACAACTCCCATCATCCCTAGCTAGCAAGACCAGTGGTCAGGGATGATGGGAATTGTAGTTCAAAAACAGCTGGAGGCACAAGGTTGGGAAACACTTTAGACTATTGCAATGTGTTACATATATACACTAAGTCTATACACTTATATATACTTTACCTTTTACCTATACACTAGGTCACTCTTTGAAGTATATTGTGGGCCATTGTGAGAAAAATGGTTGCTTTTCTGTTCTATCAGCAATGTTTTATTGTTTAAAATGCATACATGCAAGTCCTTGCACCTGGAAAGAAATTCTAAATGAGTAGAACTAAAAGTGCACACTAAATATGTGTACAGAAATATATATTTGTGAGGAAGAGAGGTTATTTGAGAGGCATAATAACTTTAGCTATCCAGAACACTCTTTAAAAACTTATGAACTGCCGAACCTATAAAAAAGCATGTGTTGTATCCGGTGATTCACCGTCCCCTCTGCGGTCTTCCCATCCCGTCCCCCTCTGTCTGGAGCCTCATGCAAGACATACCTGTGCAAATTTGACCAATTCCTCCCTGCCTCCCCTTCATGACGGAGCCCATTCTGTTCAGAGGAATCCTCAGAGAAGGAGGGGAGAGAAAGATTGGTTCTGTGAGGAGTCTTCCATTCACACAATTGTTGGATACAACCCCATGTAATTAAGAACATGTTGGGATTTGAACTAAAACATTTTTTTTCTGTACTTGGGAATGTATAACCACCTCCAACAATTATTATTTTTCATTCATTTTTTAACTACCACTACTTGTTTGGAGTATCTTTATCTGTGAAAAAACACAATTCAAAACAACCTTGCACCCATGTCAGATCTGTGCAATTCACATATATCCTGATAACTGCCTGTCCTATATACATCTGAAGACCTGGAAACTAGCTATTTGAAGAGTTTGACTCCTATTGTATTTATCCAATATTATAACAGAATAAAAGGCTGTCTTCAGTGAAGTCCTGTGGGTGTAAGAACTTCCTCTCTCTTTTCTTTGTGTGGCCTTGCACATACTGTCAAATCTGTTCTGGGGCTTCCCCAACCCTCCACAGCAGGGTGGTTGTTTTTTGGAGGGCACACAAGGAGATGGCGAGGAGGTACTGTTATGCAGGTACTGTGTTGGATTATATTTTTCAGTAAATTTGAGTTGTACAGATTGAGGAACTACAGTAAATTATTGGAGGGACGTTTTCTTGCACTGTTCGTGCATTTGAAAACAAAAACCGTATCTCCTCAAATGTTTCTATTTTCTCACGCTTCCCAGTCACAACTTTTTCATAAACAAGTAAAATACGTTAGTTATGCCAGAGTGATATATATCTGGAGACTGGTTGAGTAACACATAACCTTTAAGCTATGAGAGAACTCCTAGGTGGCCAACTTTAATTGCATTTAGACAAGCCCCAGCCAGAGGAAAACATAAAATTGAATGTGTAAATTAGAGTGATCATACCATTCTGTTGCTGAAGCTTAAGACATCTTGCCAGAAAGATCTAACCAATGATCAATACCATAATATGTGAGCTTTTCTAGCGCCATATCTCCTGTATTTCTAAGATGAAATCACTTTAGGGAAGAAACTGACTGGTGCCTAATGTGTTTTGTAGCAGCCTTAATCTGATATCTAAAGTTGACAGTTTATTTAAAGTTTGATTTAAAAATAAACAAATAAATAGATAAAAAAATATTTAAATTGCTAAGAAAAATCAATTTTCTAGTGATTTGCTATTTCCTGAACAAGGTTGCTATAAGTACTGGTTTGCAGCTAAATCGAGTTCCAAAAACAACGTAGAAGTATAATCCAAAATCTTTTGAACATATAGTCCATGTACCTTTGAAGAGTTGCCTTATTTGAGACATTTTGAAGTCATACAAGGACACTACACAAGATGCCTTACTGTAATATTTCAAATAGGATTGCCGCGTAAGGAGGATCTAAGACAGCACGAACATCTGGACCAAAAATAATTCTTAAACAAATGCTGCAGCTGCATATATTGTCACAAGTATTCCGGCTCTAAGGGTTGCTGTTGCTAATAAAGTTGGAAGAATGTCCTTGTGGCCCACTAAATCGCAGCACATAACCAAGGTGGTTCTGTTTTATGGCTTCCCCTCAATAGGAAATCTGAATTAGACCAATTGGGGGGCAGGAATAGATATGGAACAATTGCTTGTTTGTGTTACTGATTTAAAAGTATTTAATGATGAAATGTTTGGGCTACATGGGGCTGCCTTTTTAAAGGTAGTCTGGAAACCGATTGGTTCCAACATATACAATCACCAGTTGCTAGTTAGGGGCAAGGAGGTTTGATGTATATTATTAAAAATTCTGCATCAGTTACATTGGTTGCCACTATGTTTCCAAAATTAATTTAAAATTGCTTATGCTACCCTTTTAAAGTCCCCAAAGGCCTAGAAACAGTGTACAAAGGACCAACTGCACACATATGAACCTACTCAGACTGAGCTTCAGAGGCCCTGCTGTGTCTGTTCCATAGCTAGTGAAGGTTAGGTTGGCATGTGAAAGAGAGACAACCTTTTAATTGGTGACTACGCTATGAAAGTCTTTTCCACAGGTGCTCCATGAAGCTCTCTTCCTCTCTTTAGGTACATGTTTATATTCTGAAACACCACTATGGGGTGCTTTTATGTTTATTTTATACCTAATCCAGCTGTTTTTAAATTTTGTGTTTATATGTCTGAAATATTAATTGTTCTTACTTTAACAAATAGTTTGGGATAAACTTGCCGGCTGGGGAATAGATAGAAGGCTCCTGTGGCTTATCTCCCAACTTCATGCCGGGTCCGTGGCCAGGGTGAGAATATCCCCTGCTGGAGACCTGACTAACCCTGTGCCAGTAAATAAGGGTGTACGCCAGGGTTGTATTTTAGCGCCTCTTCTTTTTAACTTATTTATCAGTGATATGAGGAACCCATTAGCCGTCTCACAAAAATTTATCCATGCCCCTCATATAGCAGATTACCGTTGTCCTCTACTTCTCTACGCAGATGATGCGGTACTACTCTCTTACTCCAGAGTGGGTTTAAGGAGGGCACTAAAGATTTTTGCGACATATTGCCATTCTAATCATCTGTCTATCAACCACACCAAGTCCAAAGTACTGATATTTTCAAGGAGTCGAAAACTTTATTCATGGAAACTGGAGGGCACGAAAATTGAACAAGTACATAAATTTAAATATTTAGGAATTTATTTTCAATATAATTTAGGGTGGAAAGCGCACGTTGAATATATTCAAAACAAGACAAAAGCCCTATCACACTCCCTCCTCCGTTTTTTCTACTCTGAGGGGGCCTTATTCATCCCTGCGGCCTTGAAAGTGTATAGCATCAAAGTGATGGCCACAATGGCCTATGCTGCACCTTTATGGGCTGCCTTTGCAAACCTCTCACCTTTAGAGACACTTCAAAGCCAATTCTTACGCCGACTCCTAAAATTACCAACATGCGTAAGTAATGCGGCTATCCGCTTAGAAATGAAGATCCCCTCAGTGGAGTTAGTTATATGGAGGAGAGTTTTGATTTATTGGATATCTCTATGGCATAAACTCCCGAACCACTATCTCATTCAATGCATGTGGCGTGATGACTTCACAAATTCGTGGTCAGGAAAAATCCATGCCAAATTGCTGTCCTATGAGATCTCGCCCACTGAACTGCTCAAGCTGGATCTAAATATGGCAAAAAAGTGTATAAATCAAAGGCTGGATGATGCGGAGCTATACCAAAATTTCATAGCTGGCGGTGGAGCCTGTTCGCCGTTAAATTTCGGCATAACCCCTATCTACCGCGCTCCGTCCTACTTAACATCGCTAATGGCCGTGTCTCACCGATATGCCTTCATTAGAGCTAGGTTCAATGTCTTTCCAACAAATGTGCTGAGACATAGATTCACTAAGGGCCAAGTCTCTTCAATGTGTGCTTGTGAAATGAGAACATCTGAATCTCTACATCATGTTATGTTTATCTGCCCTTTGTACAGTTCAGCCCGTGCTAGTATACTAAACTCCATAATCCAGCCTATGGCTGACAAACCAGTAGACTTACAGCTTGCCTGGGTTCTTCAAGATGTGGATCCTTATATTACCCTACAGGTTGCTAAATTCCTAACAGCCGTCCTCTCGTACAAGAGACGGAACAGAATGTTAGCTGATTATTGATAGTTATAAGAATTTTCTATAATGACATCAGATATTGATTTTAATGTAGTGCCTAAAATTTTTAATTCTTAATCTTAATCTTTTCTTATGAATGGCTAATATCTGCCCTTGTGAGTTGTGAATTGTGTTATATTATTTGTGGTTTGTACGAGTCCGCTGTTTTTTTGTGTGTGTGTTTCATGATGGGCGTAAAGCCGAATAAACATTTTGATTTGATTTGATTTGATGATAAAATTGCTGCTTTGGAAATATACAAAAAGGTTGTAAAGCCTGCAAATTATTTAGATGTGTGATTCTCATATGTGGTCTAAATTGCAAAATATTCTGTTTGGGCATATAGTGTGCAAAAATGGATGTCCGTAGCCTGCACTAATACACCATTCTGTAGAGGTATCATTTCATATATGTTGCAATTTATATGGATTCCAGAGATATAAGGAGATTTTAAAAAACCTTTTTCAATGAATTCAACATGTAGGTTAATAGAGCATAATCTGCATAAAATTGTAACTTGTATTGATCTTTATTCTTGCAATCAGTAATTTCTTGATCAGATCTAATTTGGCTTCTAAGAAGTTCAGATTTCTAGTGTAAAGGAGACAGCTTTTCTGAGTTTTATGGTGGTATTTTCAGTTCCTAAATATGCAGAATTTCTAGTTTAATATTTGGTGCACCTTCTTAGGTAACGTACTAGAGAAAAAGAAATAGAAGAAATTACGTTTAAGGTTTTTCCAGTACCAGTAGTAAGGAGGTAATACCTGGCACAGAATGAAAACATGACAATTTGGTGGCTGAAGAAAGAGTTGCTTGATCTCCTGTCTTCCTGCTACTTTTTTCTCTTCCTTGTATGTGTCTTGCATACACACACACACACACACTTTTTATAATATTTTGGCATATGCGGTCTTTTTTCATACAATGATAGAGGTGGGCCACATTTTTAGAAGTCAGTAGTATATAGGGATAGATGCTTCAATGGGTAGCTGGGATAAAGCTGAAGTTAGAAGACTGTGTGGTATAGCATTTATGCCACAAAGCATTGCATAATTGCCATATTTTTCTGTTAATAAAGCAAGCATTGCTTTTTTAAATTATTATAAAGTCTCTAAAATCTATAGAATCAAAATATTCACAAATAAGATGGATTTCATCAAGGGGTAGGGTGCCGCACAAGGGAAGCAAGAGTGCATTTTGCTCCGTCTTTTCTGGTGATGCAATTATTTGTGTACTTATATTAAGTCTTCATGGAGAAAGTTGTTGACCTAGAGCACTTACTGTGCCATTACTAACTCAATATTAGTTTGAGTAAGCATTGTGTTCACACCAGTGTTTGGAAATGACTTGGGGGAGGCTGGTGGATAGTGTGTGCAGTTCTGGTTGAAAATATTGCACTCTAAAGACTAATTTCTTTTTGGCTTGACAGTATTGAAAATCTTTAATAGGGGGCTGCAGCCATAGAGGTAAGGCATTGTTTGTGTCCTTGTACGGAGTAGGGAAGCACAACCAAGGGCATAAGTAGGACTGGATTGTTTGACTTTTATAGTATCTGCTGCACCATCAGGCAGTTGGGTGACCCAAGAGGGGAGCTCCAGCCTAGAGAGTGAGAGAGACAACAGTACAGGTAGCACCCAGCTGTTCTGGTGCACAGTGATTTGTTCCCTTCATAAATATTGTGCCTTTTAAAAGTTTTAGCTGTTTAAATGCATGAGTTTTAATGGTGCAGGACGTGGGCTTGACTTGGGTTTATTAATGTTTGATGTTTGGAATGGGTCAGATTTTGTTTAGTATCAAAGCAGATTTTAAATTGGGGGTGGGGAGCTTGGCTTAGAAACAAGTGAAATTCTTGAATTCCTTTCTGTCACTGCAAATGAAGTGTTACCACTGGGGTGTTCCAAATTTTGTCCTGAATTTGAGACTTTGATGTAGAATTAAAGTGGTTGTAGTGTGCCCATCAACCCCAAAAGCCATCGACATCCAGCACTTAATACACAAGAGCATGGAGTGTGTAGATGCCCTAAATCTGGTAATTTGCAGTGAGTTTATTGTATATAATCATAAAAGAAACTTTGGTAAAACTAATCTTACTATTTTTCAATCTAGATTTTTCCCATGGTTGAATTTAAGCTTTGTTGTTAATAGTATGATAGGTTGTGAGGAACTGATTATTGGAAATATATCAGTGCCTCCAGACAGAGCTAGTATAAATTAAATGATGAAGTATCTCACTTCTGATGGGAATGGTTTGTGCACATTCTCTGATGAATGCTAAGGAGGTTTTTTAAATACACATTTTAATTTGGATATCTCTTCTTACAAAGAAATTCATACAAATGTGGTGATAATGTCAGTGCTTGTACAGTGAATGTCTGGTGTTGCTGCAATTTTATGCAAACTTTCCTAGGAGAGAGCCAGTGTGGTGTAGTGGTTAAGAGCGGAAGACTCGTAATCTGGTGAACCGGGTTCGCATCTCCGCTCCTCCACATGCAGTTGCTGGGTGACCTTGGGCTAGTCACACTTCTTTGAAGTCTCTCAGCCCCACTCACCTCACAGTGTGTTTGTAATGGGGGAAGAAGGGAAAAGAGATTGTTAGCCGCTTTGAGACTCCTTAGGGTAGTTATAAAGCGGGATATCAAATCCAAATCCAAACGCTTCTTGGAGCAGGTCCCACTGAACTTAGGTATAATACATAATATTGTGTTACACATGAGCTATAAGCTTTACTATTTCATGGTCTTGTAGCTTTGAGAAAGTAACTTAGATGAAATTTGTTTTTAAAATGAGGAACTTTGTGATCAAGATGACACAAGTCTTGGGCAATCTGTGTGTTTCTTAGCCCTGCTGCCTTCACCAAACATCTCTCCACTCTTGTGTCAAAATCTCCTGTTGCTTGTTAGTCCCCATTACCATTTTTGCAGTCTTGTCATCACTTGAGGGTGGTCTCACAAAGCCAGTATGTGAAAAACGAGGGGGAAAGTTGTGGGCCCAAGTGCTGATTTGCACGTAACAGGATGCCCGCACTCTGCTTTCTTTCCTTCTGGCACAACAGAGGGGTTGGCATTGATTTGAGAAGTGTGCACCAGGGTACTTATTCCCAGAAAGCCAAAGTTTATTTAATTGTAGCTTTCTGTTAATTTGTGAACAGCTCAGTTTTGACACCTAGGCAGTATGAACCACAGAGCTGGAAATTCTTGGGCAACCAGAAAACTTGAAGTGGTATCTGAGCTGTCCCAGTAGAGGAGTGTTTGCAATAGCATATATGAAACTTGATCATTTTCTCATGCTTTGATAAAGTAGACAAGTCAGTAGTCACCCAGCTTATCAAATTGGCAGTATGGGACTCTATTCTTGCCCACCCCTTTCAGTTGCCTTTTCCCACCTCTAGATAGATAGATAGATAGATAGATAGATAGATAGATAGATAGATAGAGGAACTGTTACTGTAACTATCCACAGATCAGGATGCAACCCATTTGTGGGTCTCGGCCCCACTAGTATTTATTTATTTGTTGCCCAGCCTTTACTGTAAGGTCCTAGGGTGGGTGACAACATCAAAACACAATATTAAAAACAGTTTAAAACAAGTTTCAATCATCAAAATAAGGTGGGTCCTAAAAATATACACTCAAAGTTTCAAAAGCCAGGGTTAAAGAGTTGTGTCTTCAGCTGTCTGCAAAAGCTGTGTAGTGAAGGAGCCAGATGGACCTCTGTGGGGAGTGAGTTCCACAGCTTGTTGGCCACCACAGAGAATGCCCTCTCCCAGGCTGCCAGCCCCAAGCCTCTGACGGAGGAGGAGGAGGAACTACCGAGGGCTGCCTCTGCTAATCTCAGCAACCAAGAGGGTCTGTAGGGGAGGGGTGGTCTTTCGGATTTGGGGGCCTAGTTGAATATGAATAAGGGCTGTATTAATGGCATCCCACATAGTCACACAAAGTCATCATTTACAGGTACATAACTGTATATTAACCTAAAGGTGGGTAGTGTTCTGTTTCCATAATTTGTGTGGTGTATTTGTCTTTTAAGCTGCACTGACCTGAAACATAATATCTTTCAGATAAATGAAAACTAAATATATACATCTTAGATGCTGTAAATACTATATGTATTGGAAAGGTAACTGTAAAAAAGCTATCAAAGCTAGCTCAGCAGACCAAAATTTGGCTGCAGTGTAAATCACATACCTAGTGGGTGGTGAGTGCATTTGTTGAGCTGCAACTCCATCTGTCTGTAGCTCCTTTAAGAATTCACAAACCTAGAGCCTATTGACATGAAAGTTGTGCTTAAGCAAGCATATTTCAAAATAGGTATACCATAACCCTTATTCCCTTATAACAGTTCTCAGTTTGTACTCTGTTCTCTTCATTTCCCCCAGACATACGAGAAAAAGTTTAGAGAGAATATGAGCAATAAACTACAATATTTCCGAAGTTGTGAAACATCTAGACATTTAATCTCCGATTTGTTCTTTGGAAATGTGTAATGCCTAGTTAATTTTTATTTTTTCCGGAAACGGTTGTTCTAATAAATGACGTTCTAAGTTACCCATTACTGTTTGATTTATTTATTTTGTTACTCCTTGCCCCGCAGAGTGAAGATAGTCCAAGTCCCAAGAGACAGCGCCTTTCTCATTCAGTCTTTGACTACACAGCAGCATCACCAGCCCCATCACCGCCAATGCGACCATGGGAGATGACATCAAATAGGCAGCCTCCTTCAGCTCGACCAAGCCAACATCACTTCTCAGGGGAACGATGCAACACACCTGCACGCAACAGAAGGAGGCAAGTATAATAGATGGACAATGGCTGTTAAGTCAGCCTTCCTGACTGAGAATTGGAGCTGCTTACATATCAAGCTCTTAATTGAACAGCTGTTTTCTGAGCTATCAAGTTTTATTACTATTAGTTAATTAAATAGTTATTTAAGGAGGTAGTGGTGTGTCTACTCTCCAGGTGTACATGTTTGTGGGTGATAGTGTCCTGGAAGTCATGAGAACTTCACCATGTAGTGTTTTGTATTGCGGACAAGCGAGTCTTGTCACCTTATTGTACTGGTATTGTGAGAACTGATGCCTACTACTTAGTAAATAGAAGCTGCTTCTTTTTGATTTTTGACTGCCCGTCTTTAGTTATATCTAGTTATATCAAGGAATGCATTGTGTTTCCCACCCATCCCTTGTCTTCACAATAGAAATGAGGAGCGTTAGGCTTAACAGTTGCACCAAATCACCTAAGAAGCTTGACAGAGATGCCAGCTGCAAAATAAACCTGAACAAAACTCCAAAGGAATATACCATGTCCGGCTGCTCTTAGTAGTATTAACTTATTTTGTTGTGGTGTGAGTCATGAACTTCATGGAGCTAAAATTGTACTGTTTCCAGGAGCATACAAATGATTGTCTCCTAATTTTTTTATTAAAATGCATTATTATTATTAT
This sequence comes from Podarcis melisellensis, assembly GCF_964234715.1. NCBI lineage: Eukaryota > Metazoa > Chordata > Lepidosauria > Squamata > Lacertidae > Podarcis > Podarcis melisellensis. Next base: position 36,283,996 of record NC_138534.1, read on the forward strand.
TAATTATTTTGCTTAATGACTGTGGAGACAAAACTGAGGACATCTTTACAGCATTTGCTATAAAGACTGATGAAAATGGATCTTCTTCGTAGGGCTTCCAGTAATGGGTGACCAGGGTTTTTTTTCACCTGTGTAGATTCCCTCCCTTCATGTTTGTATCTCATACTTTCTCCAAGGAGCTCAGTATAGCATACATATGAATTATTCATTTATTGCCACAACCCTTTGATGTAGGTTTAGGCTGAGAAATAGCAACTGGGCCAAGGTCATTCCGTGAATTCATAGATGATCAAGGAATTGAACCCGCATCTCCATGATCAAAGCCCACCATTTTAAGAATGATCCTGTGGTAGAAGCAGTTTTAGATTGCCCCAGGCTGACTTTTCCTTGCACTGTAATGGGCTTAAAAGATTACATGAAATCTATCCTTCGCTGAGCTCATGTCATGTCCTACAGCATTGGTTAGGTTTCGTGAAACTGTTGTGTCTTTGATGTGAAAGCCAGTCATGGGCTGACCAATAACTGGCTATCTCTGTGGTTTATAATATGTTTATATGCTGGTTTTAGGATGAATCTCACAAAATGGCTTACATGAAAATAAGCATCAATTAAAGCCATATAATAAAACAGGAAAGAATAATACTTTTTTGAAAGCTAGATTTCTCCTCTGAAGAGAGGATGGTCCTTAGGTAGTCCTGTCTTAATATTGGAGAAGGAAAGCTCACCGCAGCTGGAATTGGGGAGCTATGAGGAGAGGAAGAAAGCAGTGAGAGGAAGTCTCAAAAAGAAGACTTTTAAAAGTCACGTGAATGAACCTAGAGCTTTGGAACACTTCTTGCTTGCCAATAAATTCCCCTTACCTACTACCAAGTTCTGCAAGAATATGCATCAAGATTGCAGTGTGGAAGAAAAACCACCACATTTACATGATGGTCACAGAAAAGTTTGTCAGTTGGGAGCTGTCATCACAGGGAGAGTTAGTTACATAACTTCCAACTCATGTGATAAGTTCTGCTTGACCTTCATTACTGTTAACTCTGAATTTCGGGGAGAAAGGGGCTAGGTAATAGCTTTGGTATTATTTGGTTGGAAACTACAGATGACTGTAATCCATATTTTCTTATAGCTGCCAAGTTTTTTTAAGCGGCTGCTGTTTCCCTTCTGGTATTCTGTTTACTTGATAAGGAAAATGATGTTAAGTGTTTACAGATCCATCTGATTTACATAAATTTTGGAATGCAGAAAGAAAAGTACAAGTTTGAAGTTCATAGTCCATCCTTGAACAAAGGAGCTTCAGGGGGATTAACACTATATGTATTAATTGGCTTGCTAATGCCAGGACTTCTGTGTCATCAACTACTGTTTGTGTGAATAGCCACTGTTAATTAAAGCCGTTATTACTTATTTCTGTATTTCATATCCTTCTGACCTCTGATTGTAATCCTTTCCCCTGCATACAGTCATATGTGTGTATGTACTAGCGACTCAGATTAACACTTCGTGCAGTTGATGGAATAGACTGTAGTCCAAGAAAGCTTAGGCCATAATAAATTTGTACGTCTTTAAGGGTCCACAAGATTCTTTGTTTAATCTAGAAGGGAAAGGTGTGTAAAAAAAATCTTTGTCCAATTTGATTATTTGCAGCCCTCCCGTTAGACGCCAGAGAGCAAGAAGAGATCGATTATCTCGACATAATTCCATTAGTCAAGATGAGAACTACCATCTCCCCTACGGACAACAACAAGCAATAGAAGAACCCCGAGCCTTCCACCCTCCGAATGTATCTCCCCGTATGTTGCACCCAGCTGCTCATCCACCACAGCAAAACGCAGTGATGGTTGACATTCATGAACAGGTATTTGAAAGGATGGAGCAGTGTGTTCCTAACTCCTGGTAGATAGGTTACACTTTGTGATTTAAAATTGGAGGTTACACTTAACTTGTGCGCCAAAAATGTTTTTTATTTTCTAATGTATAAAGATGACACCCCTCACCTCACTGTTTTGGGTGTGCAGCCTCTGACGCTGGATAATGGTTTTCTGTTCAGTGGCTCTCAATGCAGACAGTCTAATCACAGCTGCTGCAGAGACATGGGGGGGGGGGCGGTGTTGCTGTAATAAAAGCCCTGCTTGATCAGGCTAAAGGCCCATCTAATCCACCATTCTCACCATGGCCAACCAGGTGCCTGTGGGAAGACCATAAGCAGGACATAACCCAGTAACACTCTCCCCCCTCAGGTTCCCTAACAATTGGTACCTAGAAGTATACTGGAGCTATCACAGCTATCATGACTTACAGTCATTGAAAACCATAGCCTTCATGAATTTGTCTAATCTCTTTTTAAATCCTTGTTTGGCTAAAGGCCACGCATCATCTTCACATTGAGGGTAGTTGTCTCTTACACTTCACACTATTCTGTTCCCATTGTCCACAAGACAAATGCAGTCATGTGATTGCATGAATTCAGAGTGGCATGGAGAACAATACATTGGGCCATCCCTGCTTTACAGAAAGAAGGGTGCTGTGGGGGGGGGGGGGAGATGGTAACTCTTGCCATTGTCAATTGACTTGATTCAATTTTTAGTAGGTCAGTGGTGATTTGCACAATGGTGACTTGCACAGTTTCACTATAGGTAGCCAGTTGACACTATTTGTAAACAGTGTCCTAACATGGTTACAGTGCATTTGTGGAAAACTGGAACTGAGTCATCTCAAATGTTTTCTTATATTTTGTTTCTAAATCCTGTCTTTGTTGTGTTTTGAAATATTTACTAATAGTCTTTGTGCTGTGAAAGAAAAAATGGGAAAAGCTGAGCATCCTTCTGAGGTTGGTAACTAAGCAGATCTGCTGAAAGCTCTTGCATTTTTCTTTGCAGATCCACCAGGGCACAGTCCCTGTTTCATACACGGTGACCACGGTGGCACCACATGGGATTCCACTTTGCACAGGTCAGCATATACCAGCTTGCAACACACAGCAGGTCCCTGGGTGTTCCGTGGTTTTCAGTGGACAGCATCTCCCTGTCTGCAGTGTGCCTCCCCCAGTAAGTATCATCTTAATCTTAATTTCGAAAGCAAATGCTTCAAATGACTTTGGAGGTTGCAGAAGACCAGATGAATTTACTTAGAGCTGAATTTTATCTATATTTACTTGGAAATCACGTATTACTCAGGGTGGTGTGACTTCTGGTTAAGTGTAAAGACGATTTTAGCCTTCATATAAGAATACTTCATCAAGATTTTATGTATATTCCACAAACTTTTAATGATTTTATTGGTAGAATTTTGTGGGGTGGAGGGGTTGGATGAGTGTTAGCCTTCTGTGCTCTGTAAAATAACTAGCACACTGAAACTCTTGAAAAAATCCTGGATTCTAAAGCATGATCCCTTTCTATGCATTAAAAAAAAAAAATTGAACCAAAGTAATCCAGATTTATGGTCCAAAGAGAGATGGAGTCTCATCCTCTGTGTTCAGATTTCAACAACTTCTGTCTTACTTTGCATAATTTATTCGTTTCTACTAGGTGCGGAAAGGGTCCATCTTTTCCATGGGAACTCTATTCGCTATAAATTGTGCTTTATTCTTAAGAACGTAGTGAGGAATCAAATACTATGCGTTGCATAACGTTTGTGAATGTTTCTTTTCTTTTTCAGATGCTTCAGGCATGTTCTGTTCAACACTTACCAGTTCCATATGCGGCATTCCCACCTCTCATTTCTAGCGATCCGTTTCTTTTGCATCCTCCACACCTCTCCCCACATCATGCTCCACACCTGCCACCTCCAGGCCAGTTCGTTCCCTTTCAGACACAACAGTCACGGTCGGTAGGTATCTCTTTAAAAAAAAACAACCCCAAAAAACCCCTTACTTCCTCTTGTAGTTAGTTCTGGAACAGTGAATTTAAGGTGGGATGTGTTGGTTGGCTGCCTGGAAAAGGAGTCAGCCAAAAATCATGAAGACTTTTGCAAGTGAGAGCAAAGCTTCTAGTATAGAAGTCTGTGAACTGCAAAATCTGATCTACAAGCTGAAAGCCGTAGCTGCTTTAATTTCCAGTCTGCCAGAAAAGCAGAAGCAAAATGGAATCTGAGTGTTTTCCAGTGCTAGTTTCAGAGAAACTGAACTACAGAGAAAAAAAGATGGAGCTCTTACTATTTTGAATGGCCTTGTTCCTTTTTGAGCCTCAAGAGCATCTAGAGATTGAGAGCTTTTTTTAAAAAAAGTTGGCATTTCATATTTGCAGTCCATGGTGTGTGTTAAATTTCTTTACATCCCATACTATTAACCATTGTTATATGGCACACATAGTATTTGAGAGGTTCAGATGGGCTTTTTCATCTCACTTGTGGAAAAACGTGATCTCCTGGTGCTTCCAAAAAGGTATTCGAACTGAAACTCAAAGCAGATCTGTAGGGGATTCTGTAATTGTGAGACAGATGCTGATAATTTCTCTCTGAAGGAAAAGTGGGCTATGTAGAATGGAATGAATGATGATATAGTCCTCTCTGTCCTTCAGCAGAACGAGTGCCTGTTCCTTATCATTTTAGTTTTTCCTGTCATCCAGAAATAGAAAAGTGCAACTGCAGTTGTACTAACTGCAAGGAGAGTTGATGTAGGACAGAGTTTCACAAAATGGGATTGCCTGACCCCCTGCTTTCCCAGGGAAGGGGCATTGCATGTGCATGTAATTGGTGGGTCACCCTGTAACATTAGAAATCTGATGATAAGTAATCTGATAGGCAACCAGAGCAGCTCTTGAGTGGACTGAATAAGCAACAAGATGTGGCCTCCTCAGCCCCCAGGTTTAGAAGTGGAGGCTAGCACACACTCAAAAAAAGACCCTGCTCTGAAAGCCTCAAGCTAAGGATGAAAAAGGTCATTTTGCATTCTAAGCAACCAGAGTGTCATCACGTATAGATACAGATCCTGGAACGAGAACAAGTGAATGTTCTCAGTTATGTGGTAGCAGGAAAACGTGGCACAAGATCATAACATTTGTGCTGAAACAGGCAGCAAATATCTAATTACAATATGATAAATACTCAGAACGGAGTTATTAAGCACGAGAAATGTGAATTTCTGGCAAAAGACACAGTGAAAACACACCAACTGAATAAAAGTCATACTTCAGTGCAGTATGAATATGCTTTAACTGTGTAGTATTAACTAGATAAACTTTGACAAACAACTATTTTTGGCAAACAACTGTGGTAAATTATATGTTTCACAAATGTTCATGCTTTTTTTCCCCTCCTCCCGTAGCCTCTTCAGAGGATAGAGAACGAAGTAGAGTTGCTTGGAGACCATCTTCCTGTAGGAGGTTTCACCTATCCGCCTTCAGCCCACCCACCAACATTGCCTCCCTCAGCCCCACTACAGTTCTTAACGCATGACCCTTTGCACCAAGAGGTCTCCTTTGGAATAGTAAGTGATGGCTTTCAGCATTTTGCTGTGATTTTCACTAGGCGTTTATTTCACATTATGATTCTGCTAGCACGTTCTGAATTGTTTCCCCGCCCCCTTTGAACATGCACATTTACTTATTCATTTACATTAACCTCAACATGTGCAACTGTTGGAAACAGAAAATGAATGAGCCTTGGTTGGGTAGCGAGAAGCTACCTCTACCCCCCCCAAAAAAAAAATCAGTTCCAGAGGGTTGGGGGGAACCTCCAATACAGCATGGGAGGAAGCATTGGGGCGCTGTGGAAATCAGCAGAACTAACCCCCCCACCCCCAGGAGTGCCCAACTTGCAGAAGAGGATTCTCTACTAGATTTGACTTGGTTTGTATTCCACAAGTGGAAAGAACCCTTCTTTTCATAGATCAGCAGGTCTGAATCCAACTCTAGAATTAGGACCGGTCTTTACAGTGGTGCCTCGCAAGACGAAAAGAATCCGTTCCGCAATTCTCTTCGTCTAGCAGTTTTTTGCGAAGCAAGCCCAATGACAGTTTAGCGGATTAGCGCTATTAGCGGTCCAGCGTCTTTTAGCGATCAGCTGTTAAGTGGCTTAGCGGCTTAGGAAAAGGGGGGGGGAGCGGAAAAAACCGTGGGAACTCGCAAGATTTTTTCGTTTTGCGAAGCAACCCCATAGGGAAATTCGTTTTGCGAAGCCCCTCCAAAACGGAAAACCCTTTCGTCTAGCGGGTTTTCCGTCTTGCGAGGCATTCATCTAGTGGGGCACCACTGTACAAGAGTTTTTCATCAAATTTTCAATAAGCCAGAAATGGAATTGTTTGGTCAAGGGAAGATCCACTGTGGTGAAAGCACTTCTGAAATGTAAAAAGTATGACTTTTCCAGTGCCACCGTGGGCTGATGGACTGCTGAAATTTCCCCCCTGTTTGCATTAGCCTTACCCGCCTTTCATGCCTCGAAGACTCACAGGACGCAGCAGATATCGATCTCAACAGCCAATACCGGCACCTCCTTACCATCCCAGCCTATTGCCATATGTGCTGTAAGTCTCTTTGTCTTTGTAGCTGTCCTTGGTAGCTTGGCTTTAGGATGGATAACACCATTTCCTGAAAATAGCAGCCTAGAGTTGCCCCCCCCCCCCCGCAAAGGGCACCCTCTGCTTCAGTATATTTTTATTTGTAATTAGTGTGGATGCTGTAACACCATCCTAAGTGCTTCAAGTAAAGAGTGCAATCCTATGAGAAGTTCTCCTACCCATCCCCATGTGTTTTCATGCTGCTCGCATTCATTGAAATGAGACTTGGAGAAGTTGCTTGCTCTGTTTCCCTCCTCTGTACCCTGCCACAAATGAGAGCAGTCCCTGCCTCTCAGCCAAGCCCTCTGGGTGTGCCAGAGGACTGAGAGGGTACAAGTAAACCAAGCTTTGGTTGTGGTACAATCTTCATATGAAGGATGTGGACTGTCCCTCTCAGATAAATTATTGTGGGCCAAACCATGTTTAAACAAGGCTTTTAAGTCCAGACCCAAGGCCACACCATGGTTGAAAAACACCATGGTTTGTAAGCCAACAATAAACCGTGACTTCACATCATGCTTTGTTTCCAGAAAACAAAACATGGTTAGTTTCTGGGTTAGCCAAACTGGACTTTGACTAAACAAACCATGGCTTGGCATTCTGTGTGAATCAGGCCACTGTATAAGCAGGTGGTATTATATGTTTTAGAGTAGCTTCAGTGCTTCTGTAAGTGAACTTGTGACGGAGAAATGTTTTTCCTTCTGCTGCCCAATTCACAATTACTTAAAGCCTGCCTGTGCCTTCTGAGGTGTACCAGGTGCCTACAGGGGAAAGGGTCTTGATGGTGGTGGCACCTTGACTGGCGATGTTCTCCACAGGGAGGCTTGCTAAGCCCTTGTTGTGATGTGATTTTGATACTAAGCAGAGGCACTTAGATTATTGTAATTTTAACCTTTTCTAAGCCAACCTGGAACCCATTTAAAGGGCAAAGCATAAATCAAATATCAAAATGAATAATAAGCTAAGTTAAAATACATTTTTTTAAACACCTGTCCAGCTTGCCTCTCTGGAAGCATGGGCATATGTAATCCAATGTGTGAAATGGTAGGAGAGCCAGCTTTATACAGATTAGTAAATAGCATGACCTAGTACTGAATTGGAACCAAATTAGAATTTAAATTCTTGACCAGTTTTGAAAGCCTCTAGGGAGAGACCCAAAATTAGCAGCTCTTTCTCTGTATATTTATGTGCACAAGTAGTAAACCTTGATGCTCACTTCCTTTTTTTCTGCAGATCAATGCTTCCAGTGCCACCTGCAGTTGGCCCAGCCTTCAGTTTTGAGCTGGATGTAGAAGACGGCGAGGTGGAAAACTATGAGGTTGGTTACAGATTCCACATTTATGCAAATCATGAGGCTTTGAGTACATTCCTTAAATTGGTTCCTAAATATGTTGCTTATTAAACTAGCAAATTGCATTTTGCTAGAATGATACCAAAAAAAATGCAGTAGCTGCTACCAAATCTATGTTTCGTGAGGACATATACTTACGCTGAACAATTTCTAGGATTTTCTTCCTTCCATGCGAGTGCTACATAGTGCTGCATGTTCTGCCTCTTGATTGGGCCTGTATGTAGCCCCAGACAATTCAAACGTTAAACCAAGAGCAGTTGCCTTATGACACAAGTTTGCAAGATTTCCCAGTTTTACACTATTGGTTTTGCTTATCGTCCCTGATGATAATGTGTTAAAGTGGGTGAGTTTTTAAAAGGTGACCTGAAAAGGGCGTCTTTCTTTCCTAGGCACTGCTGAACTTGGCCGAAAGACTGGGAGAGGCCAAACCGAGAGGACTGACGAAAGCAGATATTGAACAACTTCCATCTTACAGATTCAACCCAAATAACCATCAGTCAGAACAGACTCTGTAAGTTCTTTTGCTCCTCTCCGAGGCCTTGGTATGAAGTTGTTTGACCCTGGTTGACTGAAATCCAGCACAGCAAATAACTGTAACATAACTAATAAATGCATTCACTTGTCTTCCTTTTTAATAGTACTTTCCAGCTTCAAAATTATTTAACTGATAGAGTAAGGGATTTTTTAAAAAAACAAACTTCCGTTTATTGGTGAGCCTTATTAACAGTCGGGTTAGAATATTAAATACAGATTTCCCCATATTTTAATACTTTGATTTAGACAAATATTGCTCAGTATTTAGACGAATATTTAGACGAATATGCAGCCCAGTGAGCTGCACAGCTAATGATGAGTTTGCTCCTCCATCTAATATTACTGGAGTCACATAGGAATGGCAGGGATGGTGTGCAGAATCTGCACATCTTATCTTAACATGAAATCAGTGCTCCTTATTTTTCCAAAAAAAAGCTCCCAGCTCCACATGCTACATGGCTATCTGCTTTTATAATAGGAAAGTTATAAAATCAGATTGCATTGGGGCATGATGGAATGTTGCTTTTTGAAGAGAAAAATGAAATGCCATAATAGGCACACAGAAACAAGAAACTTGGATGAATTGCGGTCACTATTCACATGAAACTGAGCCTTTTACAATTCCTGTTATGACATTTCTTGCAAAGTGTCTAATACAGAAATCTGCCATTTTAATAATAATAAAAAAGGTCATACAGTTCTCACTGAGACATGAAGCTTCCTTAAGAAGAAATAAAAATAGGGTTTTTTGAGGGGAGGGAGGAATGACTTCTAAACAATCTCCCAGTAGTCCTGCTAGATTTTGGGTGTGAAAAGTAACTACCAAGTGTTTGCATTAATGGGAAAATTGAATTGCGAGTTGGCATTTGCTACACAACAATGAGCCCTAAGCCCTCTTCAGGCTTTACAACAACACCTTTTAAGTTGCTCATTTCTAAAATAATATTGGCCTAGAAACAGCATTTTCCTTAGTAGCCACAGGATCTCTCCACCCTCCAGTCCTGAAGTCAGAATCTTTCGGCTGCCAGATAGGATTGTCTGCCAGCTTTCTCTGCAAAACACATTTGTTTTAATTTCTACAGTGCAATCTCAAGTAGTTTGCAAATGGCACTCCTGGGAGAAGCAAAGAAAACTGTCTTGCAGATATAGTTGGTGCTGGTGCTCAAAGTATGACTTGTGAGCTGGGGAGTCCATGGTAAAATTTTTCACCCCAGGTGTAGAATCATTAGGTAGCCTCAGCTGACACTTTTTTCTTCCATCCTTGGCTCTTCACTTTCATTACAGGGTGGTTGGTAAGGATTACTGTCATTATACATGTGTGGTGCTTTGAACACAGAGCACTATATAGATATGCGCTGTTAATAGATAAAATATTTTGCTCTGGATTGATAGTTACTTGTTTTCCTAATCTTGCACTGTGCAGTCAGTTAAATAGCTATGATGCATTGGGCAAGGAATATAGGACATAACAAATTGTATGTTATATTCTATTACATATTTATAAATAAAACACACACACACGGACGCGGGTGGCGTTGTGGGTAAAACCTCAGCACCTAGGACTTGCCGATCGCATGGTTGGCGGTTCAAATCCCCGCGGCGGGGTGCGCTCCTGTCGTTCGGTCCCAGTGCCTGCCAACCTAGCAGTTCGAAAGCAACCCCGGGTGCAAGTAGATAAATAGGGACCGCTTACCAGCGGGAAGGTAAACGGTGTTCCATGTGCTGCGCTGGCTCGCCAGATGCAGCTTGTCACGCTGGCCACGTGACCCGGAAGTGTCTGTGGACAGCGCTGGCTCCCGGCCTATAGAGTGAGATGAGCGCACAACCCTAGAGTCTGGCCGAACGGGCAGGGGTACCTTTACCTTTACCTTTATATAAATATCAGTGGCAAACCCAGCACCTCTATATCAGCAGTTAAGCCTCAGTGAAATGTACTGCAGTCACTTTATATTTAAAAAGTCTTTATTTTAAAAAGCAAGGAAATGCCTACGTTTTCAGATAAATAAAACCAAACTGTTGTTGCTCTTTCTAAATAAGGTATTCTGCAATTTTCTCTTCTAGGTGTGTAGTGTGCATGTGTGACTTTGAATCAAGGCAACTACTTAGAGTTTTACCGTGTAACCATGAGTTCCATGCCAAGTGTGTCGATAAATGGCTTAAGGTAATAATAATAATAATAAATAATAATACATAGTTTTAGAAATGAAGTGCAGTAGTCTAGATTTGTACTGCATGCCATCACTTTTGCCACAATATCTATCGGTATACCACCATTAAAAAAAACAACTTGTTAACTATCCATCATGTGACTTATATTTAATTAAGATGAAGCTTTTTTTGTCCAAAATGTGCCTTTTCAAGAATGACATTGAATGTGAAATATAACCTAATTTGTTTTAAGGTTGAGAAGGAACAGAAGCCGCAAAAGCAGTATGATGACAGACAGTGTACACATGATGCAAAATATGGAAGTATAATTGAAGTAGGAAATTAATTATGACTTTCAGAAAATGTACTGAATTTCCATTGTGTCACTGCAGTGGTAAATCCTAAAACATCAAGACTGCAGAATATATGACTATTTGTACAGTGAGGTCTATTAACTTTGAGTTTGCCTTGATTGTCCATAAATCATAAGGTTGTGACAAATTTGAGGATTTTATGCACTCTTAACTACAACCACTAGATGCCGCCATTTCCTTCTGCATAGCACAGAAAAGAGCTCCAAGTAGCAGAGAACTGTAATTATAATGACTAGCGGTTTTCGAATGGTGTTCATGACAACGTTATATGTTGTCTTAAATTCAACATGCCTTGTGCAAGGGAGGAAGGGGGCCTGATTTTGTTGTTGCTGATTCCCCCTTCCGGTTGCAGCCCCTCATACCATGTTACATGATGTGCTTGAAGGTTTCTCAACACTCAGAACCATGTTTTCTTCCAGGGGGCTGGGGCAGGAACAACAAGAATGAAGCCCTGCTCCATGAGCAGAACTTTGCTCATGAAATGTAGGATCCAAACCACCATTTCTGAAGAGTTCAGAGATGAAAGTACATATCTATGAACTTCAGAAAAGGTTGCAGGAGCTATAATCTTTATGGTTCATGGCTTTTGCATACTTAAAAAATAAAAAATCCACTTAACCATGTCAGGGAGAACGAACACACAAACTAGTATCTCACCTGCCAAAGTCACCACCACATGATCTTTACCACATCATTAAACAACGAGAGCATCACAGTTCCACTGTAGTATTTAATGCAGGGCATGATTAAAATGCGACAGTTCAGTGCTCTTAATTTCAGAAGCTAGAGGAGTGTATGCACAAGAGGCTCATAGATTACTGGTAGAACTTGAAGTGTGTTTAGCAATAAATAGTAACTCCCCTGTCCCCGGACACCTTATCTGAACCCATTTGAAAGAGAACCCAGTACAGTTTTCTTGGTTTTAAAGTTTGAAAATGTGTGTGTATGTGTGGATTATAGATCTCTGTGTGTGGCAGGCAGCTGAGCACGAACTGACTTAGCTGAGAAGCATTCTATTAGAGTTCCCACTTGAAGTCTGCACATTAATCATGTGAAGGAGACGTGAACGGCTGATGAAAGTTCTGACCGCCCTCATCAGGCTGCCCTTACTGATTCACACATGCTAGCCATGATGCCTATGTTCTGCTCCACTGTTGGAGGCAGTATCTGTCTGAATATTCGTAGCTGGGAATCACAGCTGAGAGTGCTGTTGTGCTCAATTCCTGGTTGTGGGATTCCCACGGACATCTGATTGGCCACTGTGAGAACAGGGCGCTGCACTAGACGGGACTTCAGCCTTATCCGGCAGGAGTCTTGCGTCCGTCACTTCCTGTTTTTGGAGCATTCTGGTCTCTCCATGGTGGCTAGAGGAGAAGCGCTTTGTTCAGCGTTTGTGATGCCTCTGCTGATGGAGACATTGATGGCAAACACTGTGGCACTGGACAGAGCGGTTTAAACCCCAGAGTGGCTGGGGCAACCCAGGCAGATGAGCCGGGTACAAGTAATTAATAATAATCATAATAAATTAGCCAGCCATTTTAAATTATTGGAACTCAGATGCTTGATCTCTTTGGACATGTATTTACATGAGAATAAGATAAAGCTAAAGTCAGCCGATTTCACTGAAATCTGAGTTTTGGTGCGATTCTCTTTCCTCTTAATTATCTTGCTAGGGATGTATGGTTCAACGTAGTGATTTTTATTCTATTTTATTTTATTTTTGCAACTCAGTACATTTTCTTTAACAGTCTTTTGTGTGAGATGATGTGCAATGCATTAATGCCTGTTTTTATTCCCCAGGCAAATCGTACTTGCCCCATCTGCAGAGCTGATGCTTCGGAAGTGCATCGTGACTCAGAATGACCAGTCTAAGAGCACAATTCTACTTTGGGTGTTCCTAGTCACATGTGTATATATATATATGAACTCTCCATTGAACTTAACCCGTGTGGCTTCCAGCCTTCCCTTTACACAAAAGGGTCAATGGACCTTTCTTTGCACTGTGTGATTTAATCAACTATAAAGCTTATAATTAGTCTTCACAATTATGGGATTGTTATACTAACTGTGTGATTGGAACTCCAAAGACTTTTTTTTTTCTTTTAGCTTAATTTCGTGTGTGCACTAACATTCCCTGGTTTTTGTGTGATCATTCCGAGTGTTGCTGCGAGATTACAGTGGAACGTGATCTTCTAGCATGTGCTTTTATATTAAAAAAAGAAGAAGTGGTAGCTCCAAACAATATAGCAATCTACCTTATATAGAGCCTTCAGATACTGTGAGTGGGAATAAACGGTGCGGGTGGGTGCGTTGATCGCAGGGTGTTTGTGTGTGTGTGGGCGAGCAAGTGTTTGGGTGGTAGTGTGTGAGAGGACTTATATACCAGCATGTACTGAGGATGTATGTGTGTAGTATTAATTATGCTGCAATGTATAATCTTGTGTGTTATTTAAACAGTACTAGTACTGTACACTGGTTTCTTTCCTTGCGTTTGCAGTTGCACACTGAATGCTATAAGGGTGCAGCAGTTATAGACATTTGATATTTCATCCCCGCCCCCCTCCAATTGTATTTAATAGTACAAAAAGGCCTTTTTGCTTTTATTCAGACAACAATTATGCTTCCCTTTAATTGGAGATCCTATGTCTGTCATTATACAGCATATTGCTTCCTCAGTTACTACAAATAACAAATGAGCCTTTTCTCTCTTTTTTAAGGCTGCGAGAATTTTCCAGGTTTTTGAGATTTGCAGCTCATTGCTAAATTTATAATGCGTTGCAGCATTGCACAGCCAGGTAGCAATATTAAAAATTTCTCAACTGGTGATTGAAAGTTGAT